>NC_143017.1:8475930-8768430 GCF_055824585.1 Amblyomma mixtum
AGAGTTGGCAACGCTCAGTCACGAAACGGGTGGCGAGCGCAGCGGGACCACCTCTATGGCACAACACTGCCTCTGCCTCTGCCTGCCTCTGCCTGCCTGCCTCTGCCTCTGCCTCTGCCTGCCTGCCTGCCTCTGCCTCTGCCTGCCTGCCTGCCTCTGCCTGCCTCTGCCTGCCTCTGCCTGCCTCTGCCTGCCTGCCTCTGCTCTGCCTGCCTCTGCCTGCCTGCCTCTGCTGCCTCTGCCTTGCCTGCCTCTGCTTCTGCCTGCCTCTGCCTGCCTCTGCTGCCTGCCTCTGCCTGCCCTGCCTGCCTGCCTCTGCCTGCGCTCTGCCTGCCTGCCTCTGCTCTGCCTGCCTCTGCCTGCCTCTGCCTGCCTCTTCCTGCCTCTGCCTTACCTGCCTGTGCCTCTGCCTGCCTCTGCCTGCCTCTGCCTGCCTCTGCTTGCCTGCCTCTGCCTCTGCCTGCCTCTGCCTGCCTGCCTCTGCCTCTGCCTGCCTCTGCCTGCCTGCCTCTGCCTGCGTCTGCCTGCCTGCCTCTGCCTCTGCCTGCCTCTGCCTGCCTCTGCCTGCCTCTTCCTGCCTCTGCCTGCCTCTGCCTGCCTCTGCCTGCCTGCCTCTGCCTCTGCCCTGCCTCTGCCTGCCTCTGCCTGCCTCCGCCTGCCTCTGCCTGCCTGCCTCTGCCTCTGCCTGCCTCTGCCTCTGCCTGCCTCTGCCTGCATCTATCATAATAGATGCGTATGAACTTACGCTGGACATATTCAATTTTCGTGCAATAGGCAACACATGCTATTCCAGGCTACTGACGCGAACTCAAGACGCGGTCAGTGCATAGACATTCGTGCCGTCGAAATTTTTTTGTTAGTCTTGAGATAAGACCAATATGCCTTAATGCGCGTAACACAATTGAATTTACATGCAATATAAAATCAAGCCTTGAATCAACAACAAAACGAAGGTCTCGTACATGGGCCACACGAGAAATTTGACCCGCCAAAAGTGCATAATCAAACGTAACTGTGTCACGTTACCTAGTTAGAGACAAGACGGAAGTCTTCTTAATATTTAGATTTAAGCGATTCATCAAACATCAATTCTCGACGTTGTTTATGTCAGCTTGCAATTGGCGGCAGTCCTCAATGTCTCCAATATTACGGAATAATTTGAAATCATGTGCGAAGAGCAAAATTCTCGAGCTCTTGACTTGTAACGGCAGATCATTAACAAACACTAGAAACAACAGCGGTCCTAAGTTGGAGCCTTGAGGCACTCCGAAGAAGATAGAAATTCTTTGGACACAATGCGGAAAATCGGACCATGCTATGGCGGCTGCCAAGGTAGCTTTTGAGCCACCTGCAGTACATCGGGCAAAGTCCGTATTTTTCCATCTTCATCAGAAGTTCCTCATGGGAAACCATATCGAAGGCTTTAGTGATGTCAAAGTAGATTGCATCTGCCTGACCGCGATTAAGTACATGTGGCCAGTATAATCAAGAAAGCTGCATAAAATCGTTTCCACAGATTGACCTTTCAAAAAACCGTGCTGCAAATTGAGATCTTATGTTTGAATTATGAGCCCATGCGTTCGTACATACCCATTTCAAAAACTTTCGCAAAAGAACAAATCAGTGACACAGGTCTAAAGTTGTTTACATCACAAGCATCGGCAGATTTCAATACAGGAACAACTACTGACAACTTCCAATGACAACGAAGAAGACCAGTTCGCAACGATAAGTGTAACAAAAGCGCCAAAACAGGGCCAAAAATGTCAGCGCATCCTTTGATTACGAAGCTGGGAAGTTCATCAATTCCTGTTGAAAGTTTTCGCTTAAGTTTCTGAATCGCCGAAAGAACCTCATACTCGGTGACAATATCATACGCTAAACAGTCAGCGCTGTCTTCAAAAGTGATAACAGCAGCTGTATTACCATGCCACACAAAACAAGAGCTGAAGTGATCAGCAAGAGCTTGGCACACATCTTGATGTTTAAAACAAATGCCATCGCGCGTCTTTATCACAGTAGCACTAACCTTATCATTTCTTTGCTTGCACACAAAATCCCAAACACTGCTTTGTTCTTTTTTAAAGTTCTGTTCAAGAAGTTTGTAGTCATCATCATCAGCCTGACTACACCCACTGCAGGGCAAAGGCCTCTCCCATGTCTCCCCAATTAACCCTGTCCTTCGACAGCTGCGGCCCACTGTATCCCCGCCAACTTCTTAATCTCATCCCTCCACCTAACTTTCTGCCGTCCCCTGCTACGTTTGCTTTCTCTTGAAATCCACTCCGTTACCCTTAAGGACCAGCGGTTATCTTGCCTTCGCATTACATGCCCTGCCCAAGCCCACTTCTTCCTCTTGATTTCAACTAAGATGTCATTAACCCGCCTTTGTTCCCTCACCCTCTCGGCCCTCTTCGATCTCTTAACGTTACACCTATCATTTTCTTTTCCATAGCTCGCTGCGTTGTTATTAACTTAAGCTGAACCCTCTTTGTTAGCCTCCACGTTTTTGCCCATAGGTGAGTACCGGTAGGATACAGCTGTTCTATTCTTTTCTCTTCAGGGATATTCGTAAGCTACTATTCATGATCTGAGAGAACCTGCCATATGCGCTCCACCCCATTCTTATTCTTCTAGTTATTTCCCTCTCATGATCCGGATCTGCGGTCACTACCTGCCCTAAGTACACGTATTCTCTTACTATTTCCAGCACCTCGCTACCAATTGTGAACTGCTGTTCCCTTGCTAGGTGCGTGAACATTACTTTGGTTTTCTGCATGTTAATTCCGAGCCCCATCGTTCTGCTCTGCCTGTCTAGCTGATTGATCATGCTTTGCAGTTCTTGTCCTGAGTGGCTTAGCAAGGCAATGTTATCAGCGAATCGCAAATTACTCAGGTATTCTTCATTAACTCTTATCCCCAAATGTTCCCATTCCAGTCCCCGGAATACCTCATGTAAGCAGGCAGTGAAGAGCATTGGCGAGATCGTGTCTCCCTGCCTGACACCTTTCCGTATTGGAATTTTATTGCTGACTTTATGGAGACCTATATTAGCTGTGCAATCGTTATAAATATCTTCCAATATTTTCACATAACACTCTTCTACACCCTGATTCCGCAATGCCTGCATGACAGCTGAGGTTTCCACTGAGTCAAATGCTTTCTTGTAATCAATGAATGCTATATATAGGGGTTGATTATATTCTGCGCATTTCTCTATCACCTGATTGATAGTGTCAATGTGGTCTATTGTCGAGTATCCTTTACGAAAGCCTGCCTGATCATTAGGTTGAATAAAGTCCAAGGTTTTCCTTACTCTATTAGCGATTACCTTAGTAAATACCTTGTAGGCAACGGACAATAAGCTGATTGGTCTTTAATTCTTCAAGTACTTGACGTCTCCATTCTTATGAATTAAGATGATGTTAGCGTTCTTCCAAGCTTCTGATACTCTCGAGGTCACAAGGCATTGCGTATACAGGGTGGCTAGTTTTTGTAGCACAATCTCTCCTCCGTCCTTCAACAAATCTGCTGTTACCTGATCCTCACCAGCTGCTTTCCCTCTTTGCAAGTTTGTGGTACTTGGCTTCATCACGTGCAATCAGTTTTTTCACAATTTTTCTCAGCAGTGAATATCTTTGGTACCAATATTCACTTTGTGATTTCACGTAGAGTTTGGGATACCTCTGCTTTTTCTTCAAGTAATGTCTCAAATAACGCGAAAATCAGCATGGAAATCTACACTTCTTCGATTTACGTCGAAGTATACATTTTTCCATTACATCCTGTGCAATTGATGTAAGTAGCTGAACGCCTGTGCTTACAGCCTCAATCTCAAGCAATTCTGACCAGTCGTAGGCCAGAAGATCATTGTACAGCTTGAGGTAATTGCCATACGCGTCTCTAAATTTTTCTGGCACCATCTCACGTACTGGACGAAAAGACAAGAAGAACGACAGGGTATATTTGTCTACCAGAACAAGAGGATCGCGTACTGCTTGCACGCCAAAAAGAAGGACATTAGACAGAATTAGGTCTAGAATGTTTCCAGCACAGTTCTTAATTGCATTATATTGATGTAAACCATTGAAATTACTAAAATCAATTAAACATTCAGCTTTTTGTCGAGTTGCTGTGCAGTCACTAGTGAGCAAACCAGTGGACCAATCGACTTAGGAAGATTAAAGTCCCCGTAAATGTGAACCTTGTACTTCTAAAAATCGATTTTTTCCCCAATATCCAAAAAAGGATCGGTAAAAACGTTAGGAGCAGATTTTGATGGAAAATAGTAACAGCCGACTAGGTAGTGCGATTTAATTGTCACACGTTGGAATTTCCAACCACACACATTCTTGGCATGTGTCCAGGTCTGGTCTCCTAAATGCACCGAACGGCAGGCCATCAGAACTCCACCCCGTATTTAATCTTGCCAGAATACACCTTATCGGCCCTGAAGACAGCGTACTCATCTGTGAAATAAGACGCACCTGAACATAATGAGTTTAGCCACGTTTCCGTCAGGCACATAATATCATACTCACAATCGCATGCATTCGTGAAGAGAGCTTCCCTTTAAGAGAGCTTCCCTTTAAGGGAAGAGAGCTTCCCTTTAATACAGCTTAATATCCTGTGCCATTTTCGGATGTAGTTATAGCACCGTTAGGGTCATCAATGTGCCGTGAGGACCACAGCTTTCCTTAAAAAAGGGCGAAATACGCAACCATCTGGCCACACTTCCGGTTTGCTCACAAGTTCACATAAATGCTCCTCCAGGGAAACGTGGAACGAGCAATATGTATTGTACTTCGTTTTCAGATTTGTGCAAGTAACAACCTTGTCACCTACTGTGTCCGCCAAAAGTTCCTGTATGTCCGACGCCGTTGTTGTCGGGTCCAGGCGAGAAACAAATAAGCTTTTCTTCGCCGGCAGTTTGGACGCTACTTTAAGCATGGACTGCATAGCTGTGCCAAACGTTGCTCGAGGCCGAGGTGGTTGGCTCACCGCTTTCGACGGGCGTGGCAGACGAGTACTCTGGTCCTGAGCAGGAGGCTTCGATGGAACGGCCGACACTCCAGCAGGCAGATTTGCCGCCACGGCTGAAGCGTCGCTGCGAGATTCTGAGCAGTCAGAATGCGAGCACTCACTTTGGCTGGCGGTACGAACAGATGCACTCAGGCCACTCAAAGCTTCACGCAGGAGCACGTTTTCTGCACGAAGCTGTTGCACCTCATCAGTGAACGCATCCATTCGACTAGCCATTTTTTGTAGCATTAAAATAACACTCGGGGATGCACTGAAGGAATCTGAGTCTTGAAAATCCAGGGAAGAGCGCTGCACTGGGGGGGGGGGGGGGGGCGTTTCCGTGTCGCCGGCTCCGCCGATAAGCTCTGCCTCCGAAGGATCACGCCGCTTCACGCAATGAACACATTTGTACTTGCCGGCCCCGGATTCCATGAGGATGTTGTATTCCTCGGCCTGTATGTTGATGCATTTGCAGTGAAAACGCCGATTGCAAGACGCGCACGGCAAAAAATTGCTGCCTACCATGAATGGCTGAGAGCAGCGCGCACATGCGTCCGCATCGGCGCCATGTTGATCGTTGAAGGGATGAAACAAAGAATATTCCTGCTGTGGTGGCTGTCTATGTTGTTCATATCATGTCTCGTGCGTTAGCGTTGTAGAACATAATGAAACGCACACCTTGTGGCTAGGCCAAATCGCAACCTTTTGCTCGGCAGCAAAGTGTTTCAGCCAGTGCTGTGCTGCAGTGAGTCGTAACGTCTTTTATTAGAGTAATCTTTGGGAAGGTCTTAGTTTCCCAAAGGCATCATGGATAGCTAGCTGTAGGGGTCAAGAAACTGTTCGTGAGAGTGGTTAATTTTAGCGAATTTTGGGAAACAATTCAGTGAAATATTTTTATTTGTTTATTATTTTTTTTCTTAGCGCACTTATCTGTACTTAAGTGTTTGCTTGCGCTCATCAGCTTAGCCAAATAAATTGAAGCTTTCTCAGCTGCTGAAGTTTATATCAGCCTCTTTGGCCTAGTATGCAGTGCAATTACTTGTACAATTTGCTTCCAGGACTGCATTCTGTTTTGCAAAAGTGTAGCTTTAATGTTGTATGCACATAGTCAGCATGCTGATACACTGTTTCCATTTGGAGGCTTGTTGTTTTAAAATGTAGTTAGTGCTAAATGAGCTCTTGCAATCAATATCAGAAGACTGCTCCCGCTGCAGGGCCTATTTTAGCTGCGAGCTCAAGTGTGGAGCTGTTTGGCGCGGATGATGGAAAAGTAGGCTGCATTTGTGGAGTTTTACTTCAGTGCTTCATTAGAGCATTGTTGTGACCACTGCGAGGATAAATTATAGAGGCCCGTGAACTCTTGCGATGTCAGTGCACATTAAAGAACCCCTGGTGGTCGAAATTTCTGGTTCCCTTCACTACGGCGTCCCTCACAGCCTGAGTCGCTTTGGGGCATTAAACACCAATAAATCAAACCTAAAACAAACAAGAGGAGAAGATTTCGGTGCTGATTTGCACAGTAGGTATCTTAGAAGTAGTGGTAAAACTGGAGGAACCAAGGGAAAGGAAATGCCAGCTACTAACAAAGAGGATAAGGATAAGCAGTGGTTCAAGAAATACAAGCTAGAGAGAATAAATTAACTAGATTTCTGTATGTCAGCCCATGTATATTGTGCTAGGAACGCCTGCAGCTTTGTGCATAATATGCCTCATTACTGACGATAGACTGGCGAACTCACTCATGAGTTGACTCACTAGGGCTCACTGAGCGGCACATTCAAATCATGATCTGAGTCGCGAGTGAGTCGGGGCTCATGCTCACATAATGGTCTGTGTTTTCGCGATGACGGCATGAGCTTACTTTTTATTCTTTCCTTCTTTCGTGCCAGTAGCGTGGAGGAGTGATTGACTGCCGCGACCAAGCATGCTTGACGGTGCGGCAGCTTGGCGATGTCGGCGATGGACCGCAGAGGATTCTGTGGAAGCAAGGAGGACGGCGTTTTGCTCTTACCTCGTTGCTAGTTTAAACGGGTGCAGGGGCTGTAGCGAGCCGCATGGGATGAATCAGAAGCTTTGTCAGAGTTTCCCCATGCTGCTACACAGGGGGCGGGGGCCTTTTTTTTTGCGAGTCTCAGTCGGATCAGGGATGTGCCACTTAGACACTACACTGTGCCTAATGTGTCTTGAATTGAAACAGGTGAGGGAGCCCGAATGAGTCGTGAGGCAAACGTGCGAGTGAATCTAGATGATTGGTGAGTCGAAACGAGTGGGTGAGCCCAACTGAGTTGTCAACCCGGATGAGTCATCAGTTGAGTCAGTCCAAATGTGTTGTGCTGCTTAAATGAGTTGCGTTCATTAGTGAGTGAGCCCATAGGTTGGCTAAACATTTTTGCGTGTGACCATTCATCATTTCGCGGAAGTATGTGACTGACAGCGGCTGTGCAGTATCTTGTTGTTTGTGTTTACAAAAAATTGTGTTTACAGTTGTATTCTGCCAGGTGAGCAGGAGAGATAATTTTCTGGTGTATAGTGGCAGGCAGAGATGACACATGGCAGGGATATGCCATGTGTCTGTGACCCCGTACTTTGCAAAGACTAACTTATTTCAGCACTCTTTCTTTCCGCAAACCATCAATGACTGGAACAGCTTACCAGCTTCGTGTGTACGGTCTCTTGACCTGATAAGCGACCATTGTTAATTTGTTTTTAGTTTGTTTTGTTAGTTTCTTCTTCACTTCCATGCCATTTCGCGCTGCTCGTGTGCTGTTTGCACTATGCTATTATTGCTCAATTTATGGTCTGTTTCTGTATCCACTTCAGCTTGAGCCTCACGGCCTGCTGTATGCCATAAATAAATAAATAAAATAAAAATATTTGTAGGCCAGTAGGAGAGCCCTCTGTCCAGTAATGGATGCAAACGGGGCTGATAATCATAATCAACAGTTTAATTCAAATTCATGATGCGCACGCTTTTATCTATTTTTAAGTCTACATTGGCGGTAGGTATTTTATTGATGAGGAACGCTGGGCCGGGCTGCGGCAGTCAAAATCGGACAGAATGTTTACACGGCAGTTAATGACAGCGGTCTGGGTAGAGAGGGAACTTAAAAGCAGGCGCGTAACAGAAGGCCTGCAATAGGAAGCTCCAGGCCGCAGCTGATGCAAAGCCCGCTCTGACTCCAGAGGAGTTGGGTGCAGTCCGGGGTGAGTAGTCTATACTGTTTTCTAACATCCTCTCGCACAGTGGCTCAGAGGCACTGGTGTTCACCTGCCAAGCCCGTGGTCAATGGAGTTGATACCATGGTGCGTCAGAGGTCGCAAAGCAGACAGTTGGGCTAGTTGGTGTCAATTTACGGTGGAAAAAACAGCGCAAACTAAGACAGAAAACACAGAACAAGAGGGGAGACACTACAAGCGCTAATGAACAGTAGCGCTTGTAGTGTCTCCCCTCTTGTTCTGTGTTTTCTGTCTTAGTTTGCGCTGTTTTTTCCACCACGCGTCACTTGTCGCATCTTCTGGTGACAGGAAGCAAAAACGCTTGTGCACTGTCAGCACATCTCAACGGATTCCATGTTGTTAAACTTAATTCAGAATTTGATATGTTATCTGTTATGGATGGTGTGCGGCTCTGGGATTTGTTAGATCCTGCATATCATTCCGTATACCTTTCATGTAATGTAGTTGCGATCACAGTTGAGGTCTTTGAAGTCTAGTGGACTGAGAGAAGTTTTTCTCGGTGCTGGCTGCAATACTCCTTACGGCAGTTTTAGTAAAACCTAATTTATTTTCTCTGAACTGTGACTAGGGTCTCAGTTCAGAGAGGAACTTTACAGCTGCAGGATTTTCTTTTAGCCAATAGCAGCCAGTCTCACAAGTGAAAGAAAAATAAAACTGCATTTCAGTGTCCCCGCATGGGGGCGTGTGCCGCATGCAGACGTTGGTGAGTGGCGACACCACGGGGTACCCCGAGCATCCGCAGGGACATCCCCGCAGGGGGATGACGGTGAGCAATGCGCCACCACGGACCCGAGCACCCGCGCCTAGCCGTGCGTAGCATAACCGTGTCCGGGGAAAAGGGGATCCTGGTGGTTGAGTCGATGCCGAGCGTTTGGACCCTTAAAGGCCCCTCGGCGGAGGCAACACACAACTTTGGCCCCAGCTTCCTGTAGACGGCACCTCCGGCCTGACCCGACCGTGGGAAATCGGCAGTCGCCTTTTCTTGTCCTCCCCTTTATCTTCAACTTTCCTATTCCTTTCTCACAACTTTCCTGTATCCTCCTCCCTTCTTGTTTTTTTCCCTTTTTTTCCTGGCGGCGAGGGTTTATTTATTTCAGTATACTGCAAGCCAGAGTTGGCCCAAGCAGGAGGGGCATACAACTAAAAGAATTTCTAAAAGAGCATCAGCTACAACACCGCGAGTCAGTAAACAGGACAGGACACAAATCCAGAGTCATCAAACAAGATACTAGGAGCCATACAATAAGTTCTTTAGCTCCTTCTCAAAATTCCTAGACTTACATAGACCCGAAGGAAGACCATTCCACTCCGCGACAGTGTTCGGAAAAAAACTGTTCCTAAAACTACTAGTTCGTGCGAAAATTGGTGCTTATGACTGCTCATGTACATGACGTGTTCTCCTAGTGCTCGCCAGCTTCACACAATCAGGAAGATCTGCCTTCAGATTTCCAGACATGTAATTATGAAGCAGTACTAGACGGGTAACTTTTCTTCTTATTGCCAAGAACTGTAAATTACTCTTTCGAATTAATGCAGTCGGAGAGTCTATCCTTCTATATTCCCCATAAATAAAACGAACTGCTTTTCGCTGAACACGCTCCAGTTGAGCAATGTCTTTCTTGTTATGCGGGTCCCACACTGCTGCCGCATATTCAAGTCGGGACCTAACACAAGCCTTGTATGCAGTGATTCTGGTACTCACGGGAGAGTTTCTGAGTTTACTTTTATTAAAGCATAATTTCTTTACTGCTGATAAGCAGATGTCATCTATATGAGTGGAACAAGTAAGTTTGTTCGTGAGGGTTACTCCTAGGTACTTATAGCTTTCTACTTCTAAAATGGGATGATTGTGAAGTATATAACTGTGAAATCTGGACGCTTTTTTTCTTGTCATTCTTAATAATACGGTTTTGTTTGGGTTAATATCCATGCCTCAGCACTCACACCAGTCTGCAATTGCTAGTACAGTTTTTTAAAGTGACAAGTGGTCAGAATCACTTACTACCTCTTTAAAAATTATACAATCATCGGCAAACAGCCTCACCTCTACATCCTTTTCAACAATATCCACTAAGTCATTCACATAGATAAAAAATAACAGGGGTCCCAAGACACTGCCTTGAGGAACCCCTGAAGTCACATGGAGCATGTCTGAACAAGAGTCCTCGATTGCTACAAATTGCTGCCTATCTGTAAGATAGGCATGCACCCACTGAATTATAAAAGAGGGAAGTCCAATCGATTCAAGTTTAAACAATAATTTTCCGTGAGGCACCTTGTCAAATGCTTTACTAAAGTCAAAAAATAAGACGTCTGTCTGTCCGGAAGCATCCAGCACTCTTGAAAATTCATGCACTACAGATAAAAGTTGGGTAACAGTAGACATACCTCTCCTAAACCCATGTTGGTGGGCTGTCAAAATATTACGGTCCTCTAAAAATTTTACAATATAACAAAAAATAGCATGCTCTAACAACCTACAGCAATTGTTCGTCAAAGAAACAGGGCGATAATTGGTAACTAGTTGGCAGTCACCTTTCTTAAGAACAGGGACAACTCGAGCCTTACGCCAATCAGACGGTATAACACCTGTTGTCAAAGTCAAGTTGAACATATCAGTTAAGTATTGAGATATTTGTTCCGCGTGGCGTTTAAGAAATGAATTCGGAACACCATCGGGTCCGGAAGATTTTTTTGTGTTAAGTTTAAGTAACATTGCTAAAACTCCTTCGCGACTAATTATCAGTTCGTTACTACAAACAGAAGAATAATCATAACTACAAACACACTGAGGTTTAAAATCATGTAGCTTCGTGAAGACACTCTGGAAGTAATTGTTAAAATGTGTTGCAATCTCATTAGCGTCTGTTATAGTCACCTCCCCTACTGAAAAATCCGGTATGAATTTTAAACCGGAACCGCATACCGGGTTATTGTACAGGATTTGCGATACCGGATTACCGGAATATCCTGTACAAAACAGGACAGTCCTGTATAATACAGGATACTCCTGTATAATACAGGACTCTCCTGTTTTGTACAGGATACTCCGGTAATCCGGTATCGCAAATCCTGTAGAATAACCCTGTATGCGGTTCCGGTTTAAAATTCAGACCAGCATACAGGACAGTCATGTATTCTACAGGCTAGGCCCGTATTATGCAGGAGGGCCCTGTATCACAGAAAAAAGGCAGGAATAAAATGCTTCAATTATATCCCACTGTGACTAAATCTGCCCAAAAACTGGGGCCATAAGTGTACATGCCAAATGCTGCAATATACAGAGTCTCAGAAACTGGTAATCTGCGATTATCAGCGACTCGTATTGCAGTCGATGTGCAATTGTGTTATTTGCTCCCAGCTTTTACCAAGTATTCGTAGCTTGGTGAGTATTATAATGCATCAAAAACTCCAAAAGATGTTTATATTTTTCGCATGTCTTGAACCAGCTCACTGAGGTAATAATTTAACTCTTCGCGACGATCTACCGGCGCTGGGGTCTCTACAGGGTGCTGGCCAATAAAGTAGTCAAAAGCACCTGCAGAAAAGAAAATATGGTTGGTAGTACATAATGCCCCCAGCTTATCATTTAATTGGGCACTGACACACAACATAATGCATTGAGCACTGTGACATGCAACTTACGGCCAATGGCTTCTAGCTCTTCAGGGGTCATTGGCTTTCTACCCACTGTGGAGGCTTCTGACTTCAGGTAATGTAGAAGAACTTCTTGCTGGGCGAGTTGGTGCATAGCTTTCTTGGGATGGCGTTGCGCACACGAACAAACGTACACAGGAAGAGGCAGAAGACAGAAAGAGCGCAGGTTGCGATTGCAAGCTTGCCCTGTAGCGCTCCTTTCCAGAAGTTGTGGAGTCGTCCAAAGGCTGCGTCCTTGCAGAAACGCGAATCTTTGGGTGCCACCATAACTGCTGCCCACGTTGCCGGAGGAATAAAAATTCCATTCCCGAGGTGGACCTGTATGCAATAATTACAAATGCATACCCCAGTAGCACAAACCATGCTCTGAATTGCGGGCCCTCGTGGGCCCAGACAAGCCACAGACAAGCCAGGCATCTCAAGACGCCAGGCCCTGAGCATTGGCAATGCTCAGTATCGTGAATGCACCTCACGCCTTCCATATTTGAATCAATAATGTATTGCAAATCTGCGTCGTAACATTGTTAGTGTGTAAACAGGTTGCTCGGACGATTCCGGTGCTTGCGTGGTCATCCTCCATTATTTACGGCACATACCGCAGCATCGATGCGATGCGTGATGTTTTTTCAAGGTCTTGAGCCGCTCCCCCTCAGGACGCTTATCGCTGATTGCTCTCGCACGTATACACGATATGCCTCTGTAAAGAAAGAATACAAACCATAAAACTATTTTAAGTCGTGTTATCATGAAGGACAAGCAATTTCGGTATGTAGCTGAAAGAAAATTTTGAGCTATTTCGTCCCTCTACGCTGTGCAATCCACAAATTGCTAGTTAAAAAGACACTGGACAGTTAGAACGTTTCTGTTGACGCCGAGCATATAACCGAGACGGAGGCAGTAGTTAAAAAACAGGGTTTTTTGAAATGCGTACTTACGTCCTAGCAGCACGACGTCGCCGTCATAAAATCCGCCTTCACCGCCGTGGCCTCCACCGGTCAAATGTCTGTAAATGTCACGGTTCACCACTCACGTCTTTCGGAGCGAAGTCATTCAACACTGAGAGAAGGACGATAGGGTTCCATCATATTTGCACTGGACGTACGCATGGAAGGCGATGTCATCTTCAACCGTGGATTGATCAAGCAACACGATGAAAGGCACAAAAAACTGTATAACACTAATTCAACGAGGACTAGCGAGTGCCAGCGTGTTTTCGCAGCTACCTTCAACCCTTGACACTCAACCCAACCGCAGTAAAGAAAAACCTGTTCCAAACAAACGCGACCGGACACAGTGAACAACAACTAGAATCGGAGCCCCCTCTCCACTTCATGGAGCGTCGCGGAGAGTGTGGTAGGGAGGGCGGCTTAAAATGTTCGGTAGTGGAATCTCTGTAGAGTGAGTGCCTCCTCGCCATCTCGGGGAAGGGGGCTGGGAGGGACAGGACAGACACAAAGGAGACCTCGGGGAAGGAACAAAGGCAGACAGAAAAAAACAGGGTTGAGCAGGTTTTTTTTTTAGAGTGGACCCATGAAAAGCAGGGAAGGCGGTGGTGAGAGGAAAGAAAAAAACTTGAAAAAAAAAGTGCGCAAAAACAGGTTACTCGTGTGACGTTTCTACGGGAGTTTGTTTTTATTTTTTTCTCTCTAGCACTGTACCTTTTCACTACCTAACCTTTTCTTGTTCATCGATAGAAATGTTCTCGGCGATTTGTAATTAGTATCTCTTCCTGAAAGAGTGAAGGGTGGGGCCGCTCGCGATGGTGCTGGGACAAGTGGAGTTATCAATGGGCAATCACTTGACGAAGAAGAAGTGCAAAGAATTCCTGCACGAAAACCAAGAATTTTCTTTCTTCATTGATGCGTCGCTATAGACTGCCGCTAGCGAACAGCTGCTGCAATGAACGCGACAGTAACAAATCTTTTGGAGCCTCTGGCGCAGTCACCGGAGGCTCGCCATGTTTATCAGCCAGTCGTGAAGTTCTGCACTGTGAAATCCAGAGTAATCTGCGCAGGACTTAGGAAGGCTGCTGGCGGATGTATACTAGCCGTTTGCCCGCACACAGCTGCCCTGGCTTTGTCAGGGTGCGGCACGGGAAGCCAATATGGCGGTTGCCCGCAAGACCCCTTCATGCAGCCCCCGCCTTTCATGCACAAACTGCATGTTTTGCCACTGAGAATCTCACGCTTAGCCCTTTTCTTTTCCTAGCCCTTTCAACAAAACCGTGTGTGTGTTGATTATCGCACTTATGCGCACGGTGACCCCCCCGCCCTTCCCCTAAAAAACATCTGCTGGCGTACAACAGTCAATCTGCAGACCAAGCACCAAAACCGCAGCACATATCGCTCTGAATACAGGCTGGTATGTCCGGTTTGAGCTCCGTACCGGACTGGTCTGTCCGGTTTGAGCTTCGAACCCGGAATGGACTGTCCGGTATGAGCTCCGTATCGGAGCGGTCTGTCTGGTTTGGGATCGATACCGGACCGGTATGAACCGGTATAGCCATCAAACCGGACGGCTCTCACCGGTATCAGAGTGATGCCGGACCGGTATAAAACCGATATGTTCCGGTAAAATCCGGTTTGCCGCGATACCGGATTTTTCAATAGGGTCGTCAATTTTTATCTTCGTGATTTCGTGCCTGGAAGGATTCAAATGGCGCCAGAACTTTGATGCGTCCGACCACATGAACTCTTCAAGCCTGTTTTTGAAAAAGCTATTTCTGGCTTCTCTTACTTTGTCTGCCATCTTGCTTTTTAATGACTCAAAGAGTGGAGTTCCTGTCGTGTGCTGTTTCCTAAGTCTTTTAAGTTTCCGTTTAACATGAATTATCGCTCGATTAACCCAAGCATTTTCACAGCGTTTAACGACTTTCTTGAGCGGAACAAATTTGTCAATACAAAACTTGACTGCATTACAGAATTGTGTGCAACAACCCTCAACATCACTGGTAACAGAGCTAAGGTGACATTCCAAATAATCAAGAATCATGACATCATCAGCTGTGCTAAAATCTCTGAAGCTGATCATTTTAACGGTTTTATCGGTCTTATCACCAGTGAATTTCCCGCAAAAGCATATTAATTTGTGGTCGGAGATGCCACGCTCTACGTGAACAGTGCCATTACTGAACGACTGAGCGAGAACATCATATCTAAAATCAAATCATTAGACGAAGAGAGGCCATAGTTCAAGGCATTCCAGTTAACAGACGGCAAATTAAAGTCACCGGTAATAATTATATTCTTACCACGAAATTTCAGCAAAAATCGTATAGCTTGCTCAAAAACAAATCATCCGAGTCCGGCGCACGATAAACTGCACAAAGAACAAACGTGTACCCCCAAATAGAAACCTTCAAACACAAACTTTCATGTTCTTCTAACTGGTTGATTTCAAAGACATCGATACTGTTTTTTAGAATGATCGCTACTCCCCCACCACGGGAAGCCCTATCTCTTCTTTGCATTTTATATCCTGGTGGTATAATCTCAACATCTCTAATCATATCGTGAAACCAGGTTTCAGTTAGCACGCAGATGTGCGGATCATACTGCAACAACACGTGTTCAAGTTTATTCACCTTATTAACTATACTTCTAGCATTCAGAGAAATCATACGGAGCTGGTGTGACTTTCGTTGCTAGCTTTGGGAAAGCGCACTGCACAAATCAGGAACCAAACGGCGAGAGCCTGTCCTTTAATCTCACGTGTAAACTTTGCCATCAATTCGGAGCTTATCGTGTTTCAGTGACACCTTTTTCCCGGCTCCCTTATCTGCTTTAGCACTTTCCCACAGCTGCTTGCGTTTGCGCTGCCTGTCAGCGGTGTAATCATTCTGTAAACTTATTCCAGTTCCTTTCAGCTTCCTGGCATTTCGCAAAACTTCTTGTTTCTCTGCATAGTTGTGAAAACTTAAAATAACCGGCCTTCCCAACGAACCCTTTTCTAGTCTTTGAATTTTTGCAATAGAAGAACAGGTCACTCCCAATCTATGCTTGAAAACATCGTTGACTATTGCATTACGCAATTCAAGTTCAGATTCATTTTCGAGCTCTGAAATCCCAAAAACAACAAGGTTACATTTCCGATCACGGTCTTCAAAATTGGGAAATATTTCGTGCTGGTTCCTCAGGATATCTCTAACATTAGCTGTGAAAGCGTTTAGTTGCTCCGTCCCCGCCCCATTTGATTGCAACTCATTGATGCTTACTTCAAGGTTAATCAGGCGCCTACCAAAACCAGACACGATTTCTTCAGTGCGTTCAAGGCATGCTTTGATGTCTGCAATGTCAGCCCTAACGGCCTGTTGTCCATCAATAATTCTGAGATAAGTTTCCTCCAGTGGGGGACCAGGGTTTACCTCGATATCCCCGCACAACACCAGCATACAGGAACAGAAACAGTTGTAGGCAATATTCAAACACATGCGTGGGCACGGGAGGACTACAAGAAATCTATCGTCACTACGTAAGGAAGAGCAATAACTAACCTGCGCCACAAAGAAAAGACGCATGGTGAACGTTCGCCGCCGTGCGTCCTCTCCGCGCCCACTGACGATGTTTGCTGTCGATGCAGTCTTTATAGGCGTCGATCCTGATGACGTCTGCCATCCTGATGACGTATTCCAGCTTTGATTATGAATTGTAACTGTGTCGTCGCTGATAAGGGAATGGTTCCCAGCTTGCGTCCCGCTGAGGCCTAACAAGGGTGTGGTAGGCGTGATGTGAAGCCACGCTGATGCATTGCCCGAAAGCAGCAAAGCCTGCGCCACAAAGAAAAGACGCATGGTGAACGTTCGCCGCCGTGCGTCCTCTCCGCGCCCACTGTTAACCTTGCGAGGGTTAACCTTGTGTGACCAACTAACCTGCGTACAGTCATATTTGGTTATAGTTAAGGTGTACAGCTGGCGTGGGCAGCACTTGCTTTCAAGTTCCTGTCACGCCCCCTTTTTGGACTCCATGGTGGGTGGCTGGCACCATGACCGAAAAACTAAAAATAAAGAGAGCGGAACGAGGCAGCAGACTTTTTTGCGAAAAACAAGCCAACTTAAATTTCACAAAAGTTCATGTAATACACAGCAACTGTGACGAAAAGCAAGCCCGAATCATATCCCCATTCCTTGTTATCAAATGCTTAACAGATGCCTTGGGGCCTGGCTACAAGGTATCAAAAATGGCAAGCGGCGACCTACTCCTCGAACTGCGTGAGAGCATCCAATGCTCGAAACTCTCAAACATTGCTTCTATAGGGGACATCTCTGTCTCCGTGACTCCCCACCGATCTCTTAACACAGTTAAATGCGTTATCTAAGAGGCTGACTTTATCCATCTAACAGAAACCTAAATGCTTCAAGGACTCTCTGATCAAAATGTAATTGACGTGCACAGGATCAAAATCCGCAAGGGCAACAAGGAAATAGGCACCAAACACATGGTCCTCACATTTAACAGCTGCAGTTTTCCCGAAACAATCGATGTTGGATACCTGAAAATCACCGTCAGGCACTACATTCCGAATCCCCGCCGCTGTTCCAACTGTGAGAAGTTTGCCCACGGCTCACAGAGTAGCCGCGGCCACAAAACGTGCGTGAAATGCGCTTCGAAAGACCACCCCTCTGAGGAATGTGATGGAGCACTACGCTGTGCAAACTGCGAAGGAGACCACGCTGTATACTCCAGGGCGTGTCCGTCCTGGAAGAAGGAGAAAGAAATTATCACCGTTAAGACCAAAGAAAACATTTCATTCAAAGAAGCGAGGAGGCGTTTTGCGCTTACCAACACTTTCTCCTTCACACCAAAACCAAACTTCGCTGAGGTGGTGCGCAGGGGCGTAGCACCACACAGCACTCCGGCACCTACCGAGGCCACTTTCGCCGCGCCTGTGGCAGGGCCATCCACACCCAGGCAGAGACAGCGAAGGCTACTCTGCCAACTCCAAGCCAGGGAGTGCCGGCCCATGGGTCAGCATCCCGCAGGACTTGCCCCCGTCGGGGGAGGCCTGACACCCACACACCCGCGGCTTCCCCGCGGTCTTCCAGCACTTCTGACGAGGTGATGGAGGTAACTCCCAATCCGCCTGCTTTGCAGTGACGGAACCGCTGTCTTGAGCGGAAAGAAGACAGGACTGTCATAACGGCCCCAGAACATAAATAAACCCCTTATCGTTCCTACCCCAAACATAAAAATGGCTTTTCTAGTTCAGTGGAACTGTAGAGGAATGTTGAGAAATTGCAATGACATAAAATATATTTTAGGGTCCATATCGCCCGTAGCCTTATGCCTTCAGAAAACCAATCTAGGTCCACAACATATGAATTTCCTGAAATATTATGAAACTTTTAGACGCGATCGTCAGCAGTCAAATAGTATCTCTGGAGGTGTCGCGATTGTCGTACAAAGCGGCGTCCCTGCTCGAGAAATCAAACTCAGAACCAAGCTTGAAGCCATTGCGGTCAGTGTCGTCAGCTATAAAACAATTTCCATCTGTTCTGTATAGATTCTTTTACATTCTAAATTAATAGTCCACGATCTAGAAGAATTAATCAGTGAGCTTCCAGAAGCATATCTAGTACTTGGGGATTTTAATGCTCACTCTCCTTTTTGGGAAAGCGAGCGCTGTGACTCTCGGGGTCAAATAATCGAAGATTTTATTCTCACAAATAGTGTATGCCTTTTAAATACAGGAAAAGCCACATACTGCTCCCCTACCTCAGGGAAAATGAGCTGTTTAGATTTGTCGTTTAGTTCGTCTTCTGGTTTTAACAATGTTAAATGGGACGTCATTGACAACCCATATAGTAGCGATCACCTGCCTATACTAATCACTTTAACATCTCCACCTGAAATAATCCCCACAAGGCCACGACGCTGGCAGCTCCATCTCGCCGACTGGTCACTTCATTAGAGCAAAGGCAACTTTAGAAAATATAGTTTTAGAAAATCTCACTATCGACCAGATAAACTAAAAGTTCACTAATTGTATCGTAACTGCCGCTCTCATAGCTATTCCTCGGTCGTCAGGAGCAGCACTACAAAACCATAAAGTATGGTGGACAGAAGACTGTAAAGAAGCAAAAAAACAACAAAATAGAGCTTGGGGTAAATTTCGTAGCTATCTGACACATGAAAATCTCTTAATTTTTAAAAAGGCAAAAGCTAAAGCTCGGCACGTCTGTCGTAGTGCCGAGAAAGCATCATGGCAGAATTATGTTTCAACTATCAGCAGTCAAATCCCATCTAAAAAAATGTGGGAGCAGGTTCGAAAATTAAACGGCAACTTTTCGCCATTCACAATTCCTTTTTTAACAACACCTTGCACACAAACAAGCGTAGAGGAACAGGCAGACATATTGGGGAACATTTCGCTGCAGTTTCAAGTTCATCAAAGTATACGCAGTCCCTCTTAAAATACAAAAACACAGCTGAAAAAAAGAGGCTCCCAACGAGTGGAGGTCCAAATGAAAAACACAACAGTCTAATTACCCTCCAAGAAATCAATAGAATACTATCTGCCGGCATAAAAGCTGCTACAGGACCCGACGAAATACATTATGAAATGCTTGCCCATCTTTGCGAGTCTGCCGTAGAAGCACTTTTAAGATTCTTTAACAAAGTTTGGATATCTGGGAAAATACCTGAAGCCTGGAAGACAGCTACTATTGTACCCTTTTTAAACCTAGTAAACCCCCAACCTCTCTAGCAGTTATAAAGCCATAGCCCTGACCAGTTGCCTCGCCAAATCCTTCGAAAGTGTCCTAAATATAAGACCTTTGTTTTCCAATCCGATTAACTTCTTGATATCCATCAGTGTGGATTTAAAAAGGGATGCTCCACTACAGACCACCTAGTCCGCCTTCAAAATACTGTCAGAGAAGCTTTTATACACAAGCAACACTTTCTTAGCATCTTTTGTTATTTAGAAAAAGCATGTGATACTACCTGGTGGTTCGGGATTCTTCAGGACTTAGCTGAGCTTGGCATCCGTGGCAGAATACTGAACACAATTAAACTTTTTGACGAACCGTTCATTTAATGTTCGTCTAGGCTCAACCTTTTCGAGGAATTTTATTCAGAGTGCCTCAAGGGTGCATTTTAAGCACAACCATCTTCGTTGTAAAAATGAATTCTATTAAGAAAATAATCCCAAGGTCCATAACATATTCAGTCTATGTTGACGATCTTCAGATAGCGTGCCTATCTTCCAATATATCTGCATGTTAAAGACAAGTACAGCTTACAATCAACAAATTGGCAACATGGGCAGACAAGAATGGTTTCCAGTTCTCACCGCAGAAAACAGTGGCCTTACTTTTTTCGCTCAAACGAGGCTTGCACACAGATCCCATTACACCTAAACCAAACTAAACTGCATTTAAAAAAGGAACACAAATTTCAGAAGGGTGTATGCTTGGGCTTGTTGGTACATATTTGGAAGGTAAAGCATATTGGAAGGTAAAGCGCAAAGAAACAAGGACACAGAAAGACAGACAACACACGGCGCTAACTTCCAGCAATGGTTTATTTCAGAAAGGAAACGTGGTTTTTCAAGGCATCACCTTCGGTAAAAAGCTTACTTTCCTGCCTCACATAAACGCACTAAAGAAGAAAGCGTCGCTATCACTGAACACACTTAAAGTCATTTCACGCAAACACTGGGGTTCTGATTGGGTATGCTTTATACACATTTATCGCTCTGTAGTACGTTCCGTTTTAGATTATGGCTTAATAGTGTATGGATCAGCAAGGCCGTCGTACTTGAAGCGACTGGACCCTGTGCACAATATGGGTTTGCGTCTCTCAACTGGTGCATACAAGACATCACCCATAAAAAGCCTTTACGTAGAAACCAATGAACCACCACTTGCAGACAGACGAACAATGCTCACATGCTCAAACATTTTAAAGGTCCATTCCTAGCCTAAACACATCTGTTACCCACCCGTTACAAAGTGTCCATCTCGAACACTATTTACCAAGAAACCTCTAGCAATCAGACCACTTCTTCTCCGCTTTGAAGAGAAATGCCAAGAACTAGACATAATCGACACACTGCCTAATATTGCCCCCAAACCTGGTCCACTCCCGCCTTCGTACTGCCTACCATCTGTGTGCGACTTCACATTAACACAATTTCGGAAAAAACACACGCCACATGAACAGATATTACATGAATATTTAGCACTCAACGAAGAATACGGAGAAAACGAAGCATTTTATACCGATGGATCAAAATCAGCGCACTGCGTGGGAAGTGCTGTTGTTCAGAATAATTGGGAATATATAGTACGGCTACCTGAGTATACATCCATTTTCACTGCCGAGTGTTATGCAGTCTTGGTGGCTGTAGAAAAAAATAATAAATGAACATTAAGAACAGTATCATTTACACTGATTCTCTGAGCATACTAACCTCACTTCACCATAGAAATGCAGTGACATCACTAATTGGTAATATCATACACAACATAACAGGCGCCACAATACAGGGACGAGACATAAAATTTTGCTGGGTTCCCAGCCACATTGGAATCAATGGCAATGAGAAGGCAGATGAATGTGCTGCGAAAGCTCGGAACAAACAAATAAAGAAAGTTAACATTCCCTACAAAGATGGCATGAAGTTAGTACAGTATACGCTCAGAGATAAAGGGCAGTCTGAATGGAATATTGAAGGTAATAATAAGCTCCACTTAGTAAAACCATTTATAGAAGAATGGAAGTCATGCTCCCACCCAGAAAGCTTCATGGAAGTTATATTATGTCGCCTCCGTATTGGACACACGATTCTCACACACAACTTCCTACTCACAAAGGAAGACAAACCTGTTTGCGAGAAATGCGGAGATGAAGGAACAGTAAACCACATATTATTCTCATGCACGAAACTTGAATTAATAATGAAACAACAATTTACTACATTTTACAAGGAACAGATTCATTTTCATCCAGCATTGATTTTAGGTGAAGATGAACTTGTCAGTATACCCTGTCTTTTTAACTTTTTACTCACCCTGTGGTTCACTACATACAATTATACACCTTAGCCACTTTCTCAATCATGAGAAGAAGGCTGAGGTCTTTATCTGAGTTGTTGGGAGCCTCGAAATCCTTGCCGAGCCAAGGATGTCTGCGGAGGTTACCAAACCTTTAAAAGTTTCTGCTATCCGACATTTTTAAAATTCTTGTCTTTCATCAACTAGGTAGTAAAAATAACTTTTAGGCCCTTTACCCTACCGTTTTTATCCACTTTTTTTTCAAACTCTCCTCAAGCCAATTTTTCCATACCTTGTTCTTGGGACATGAGAGCCTTAGCTCCTTATGCGCCATTAAATCCAACACAACACAACACATTTCAGTGTATGGTGGCCCATGATGGCAGTGGTAGCGTATTAGATATCCCCAACAGCTGAATGTAGTTGCAGCAGCAAAACTGGCTACTCTTTTTCTGTGAAGATGTGAGTAGACGAAATCTTGCCATAGTGATTGCTGCTGACTGCTTGTAGTGTGACGTAAACAGATGTGTGGGTTGTCTGAATCAGCTTTTCGCCTGCTGAAAATTTGCGTTCTCTTATTACTGTGAAGTGTAGCAAATATACTGGATTATTAATACCAATACTTTTGGGTCTCTACTTGAGCAGCTGCATTTCTCTCTGTATAGTTTCCTCTACATCTCTGCTCGAATGACTAGAGCACGTCTCCTTCAATGAAGCCAGACTTTAAGCACCGACTGAATGTGCCGTGGGAAAAGGGTTTTCGCAATACAGGAAAGCTAGGTTCTGTATTTCAAACAGTGCTCTTATTCTCATTAGCTGATGAGTGCTTATCTGTGAGATCTTCAGTACTGCTGCAGGTACATACTGCAAATGATTATACTCTTCTAAGACCCATGAATATTCAGTCCGATTCATGGGAAACAAATACGCTAAGGGAAATCTGTTAATTCATATCATTTAAATGTTCTTTTTTTAAACTTTTCAGCTGGTCAGGGCGAATATATCCCGCTGCACCCAACTGCAAACTTGTCAGACAGGCTGCGAAGCATGAACAAGTGCATTGCATGCTTGCTGCGTGATGTTACCTAATGTAATAAAGTGCTGCAGGTTTGCCAATGCTATGCTCATTTGGAAGCTAATTATGCGTGTACACTCGTGGACCAAACTGCGCGATGCGGATTCGGTGAAAAAAAAAATTTGCGCTGCTTCCTCACTGGTCAGTAGGCTGCTATTTTGCTGGAAGATGGAGCATGCATGTGCCCTCATGCTCCACTGCTTTTCCTTGCCTTTCTTTGCCTGCACTGAAATGATTTTTTGTCCGCAATCTTGCATCTAGCAATATTTCGTCTATGACTGTACGTTATTAGCCGACATGCAAACAGTGCATAACCTCATGGTATATTAATGTATAGTTGAGCAGTGATGTATGATATATATCAGTTGAGTGACAGCATGCTTAATGATGATTTGTCATAGGTTATCTATGACATCATCGCTTAACTATCTATGACATCGTCCCTTAATGATATATTACATCATAGCCTCACGATGTACGATATGATAGCTTAATGATGTATGATATCATAAAGTGACGATGTATGATATCATACTTAGTGATGTATGATTAATCATAGCATTATGATGCAATAGCCTCGTACAAGAAAAGTCATAGAACTTCATAACATTTTTTCAGTAGTGTTCTTTTACTCCCACTGCCTCACTTCCTATGAGGTGCGGTTCAGGTGTCCACCGAGATGACCGGGACTTACTGCGCCGTTTCCTTTCCTCAAAAAGCACTGCGTTCAAAGGGCAAGGCATCGCGCCGAACGCCGTGGACTCCATGGTAGCGGTACAACAGGTTGTCGCGTTCCACTCCTAAAGGCGAAGCTTAAGCGTCATTAATTAGCAGTTAATTAATATCTAGTCACTTAGCGTCAATTAGCCACCAATTAGTAATTTCTCATTACTTAGTATATGGTCATTATATGTGACGTCATCCAGCTGCGACGTCACCAGTGCCACTACGCACTTTGGACAGTCAAAGTGCCCCTTTCTCTCTGGACAGGACACGGCATGTAAAAGAATTCAGGGGGCCACTTTGTTGATCTAAAGTGTGGTGAGGCGAAAGCCTCAGGCGCGGTGGTGCTGCTAGTGTCACTGATGTGTGGTTAAGATTTTGAGCCTGGCCTCTTAAGAGTGGAACGCGACAGCGTCTTGCAACGCTGCCAGGGAGTCCACGGGGCGCCATCGCCCGTTCGGCTCTATACGCCTTGCTCATGGGCGCCGTGGTTTTTGAGAAAAGGAAAAGTATCTGTCGTGCATATCTCGGTGGACACCTGAACCTCGCCTAAGGGAAGGGAGGAAGACAGGAGTGAACGAAGACACCGTATTCAGTAGACGCGTCTTTGTTCATTCCAAACCATCGAGTTGCCATGGCGGAGCGGTTAGCGTGCTCGTCTCGACACTCCGGAGAACATGGTTCGATTCCTCAACTAGATCATTTTCGTACTGGGTTTTGTTTAATTTTCTAGTCGGAATAGAAAATTAGGTTAATTAGGCTAATTGTTTAATCTACTAACTGACTAAAATCAGTTTCGCAACTTGGAGCATCACTATTCCATCCCTTTAATTGGTTGCATGGCTACTAGCCAAAGTACAATTGGCCCCCGATAACAATTTAACCGCACACAGTAAACGATGGGGAAATAGAACAAAATCTCCAACGGGCGATCGATATTTTCCAGGAATACACGGAATGGGCAGGGTTAAATTGCTCGCCAAGCAAATTTGTACTTCTCGTGATTCGGGGGGCTAGCAAACACGATACCAACGCAGGAGGCATTCTTCTACAGGTAAATGAGACTTCGATAGCCAGAGGTGGAAAAAGGGTCCCAGGACTTATGATACAGGACAATGTAAAGAACACAGAGATAAAAAACAGACTTAAGCCCACAATCAACATGACAGCCAGGCTCATAAGGCGAATCGCGAACAAAAGACGGGGATCTAGCAGAACTTTTTGCTGGGCTAGTTGGTCCATTCTGACATTGGTGAAAACAGCGCGAAAGAAGAAGCCCGAAGGCGAAACGAACTGGAGCAGTTGACAAATTCTATAAGTAAGTGCAAAGAAAAGACTCTTAGCATGTTTTTTACTGCAAAGACTCACAAAGAGGAGGTTCCGTTCCGGTGTATTGTTAGTGAGCGCTACACTTACCAAAGGCTTATTAGCCAATACCTGTTAAGGCATTTAAACTCGCTTGTCGTTGATGATCCCTTCTGTACGAAGAACTCGACGGAAATTATTGCTTTCTTTCAATCCTGCAAAGGCATTGGAAGTGTGTTTTCGGTAGATGCCAAGGACCTTTTCTATTCCATTCCACACAAAGAGTTGTTCTCAGCTGTTCAGTCTTGCATTGAAAAGAAAGGTGTGTTGTTTCAAAATTCAGCGGGTATTTCAATGGAGAGTTTTCTTTCTTTGTTGGAATTCTACCTTAGTGCTACTGTGGTCGAGTTTGACAATCAGGTGTACATACAGAAGAAAGGAATTTGTATAGGGTCCTGTGTAGCGCCAGTGTTGAGTAATATTTTTCTCGCAGCAGTTGACAAAAATCTGGACGATAGGTTCGACAAAAGCAAAGTATTAAAGGCTTTCAGGTATGTCGACGATTTTTTAGTTGTATTAACCAAGCAAGACGCACCAGCTTACAGGGCCACTGTAAATGAAATTCTAGATGCATTTAATGAACTGAGCCATGGTTTGGAATTCACTTGTGAATTTCCACAAAACAACAAGTTACAGTTTTTGGACTTGGAACTCTCCTTGGAACGAAATAGATTCTGTTGGATGTACAAGCCTCGAAGTCAAAAAGAGCTGTTGTCCTACGAGTCAGCTCACTCAAAAACAGTTAAAAGAGCCATAGCCACATCAGGATTAGGATCTGCACTAACAAAATCATGCGAGCATTGCATGCAAGAGAGCTTCCAACTGCAGACCGCACGGTTAATACAGGCAGGTTTTCCGCAGACTGTGATTTCGGCAGTGACTGAAGCTCTGCTTCAGAAAGTTAAAGGCAAGAAGAAAAACGTTACTCAGGAAAGCAATGGGAGGGTGAGGCCTGCCGTTATCCCGTATTCCCACCGGGTAGCACATAATTTGAAAAAGGTTGCAAACAAATATGAGATTCCCGTAGTCTTTTCTGCCCCTTGCAAGCTAGCTACGTTGTGTCACAGGATAAATAATGAAAAGCCAAGACAGCAAACCTGTGGCGTAAAGCATCCCAACATGTTCGTCAGGTGTAGGGAAGGTGTCATTTACCAGGTTCCGCTTACATGCGACAAAGTTTATATTGGTCAAACCGGAAGGTGCCTGAACGAACGTTTAAGGGAACATGAGCGCTCACTTGAAAAAGGCACTGGCTCTAATCTAGCGCTTCATTGCAAAGATTGTAAATGCATGCCTCGATTACGCGACACTATTGTTCTTGATAGGAGTAGAGACAGCGTAGCCCGGGAGTTGAAGGAGGCTTTCTTTATAAAAAGAAAGGGCTTGGAATGTGTCAGTGACGCGTCAAAATTATTGTACAGGATTGAACTTGCCTTTTTGGAACAACATTGCTAAATTTTTAATGTTGACTACGCGTGTTTCAATCGTTGAGTGTCACTGTTTCATCGTTTTATTGTTAAGGTCTGTGCATGTTTTTAGCCATACGTTGTTACATTCAGTTAGTTTTTATTGTTTCCACAATTCCATTTCGTCATTTTTTATCGGTTTTACCCTTGTTACCTGCTATGGAAGTTTTATCGGTTTTTATGGCTCTTTACACCTTGTGACATCAACTTTTTAAGTCATCATGTATTTTTTGTTACCATCCCCTTGAGATTCTGCTGACTTTTAGCCTTTTCACCCTGTTATGTTTTTATCGCTTTTACGGCTCTTTACACCATGTGACGTTAACTGTGTATAGTCATTCAGTGTAGTTTTCATTTTGTTACCATTCCTTTTGATATTCAGTTCACTGTTAGCTTTTTCACCTTGTTTTGTTTTTATCGCTTTTATGGCTCTTTGCACCATGTGACGTTGACTGCATCTGACTATCTTTGGCACTGCCTTCCTATATATTGCGCGAGTTTCGCTCAATAAATTCAGTTGTCAGTCAGCGCTCTTTCCTGTCACTTCCTCGTTTCGCCTTCGGGCTTCTTCTTTCGCGCTGTTTTCACCAATGTCAAAAGACGGGGAGTCAACGAGAAAGCTCTCTGCCGAATGGTTCAGGCTTTAGAGATAAGCAGATTAGTTTACGCCATTTCCTAGCTACAGCTAGGGCTGGCAGCACAGGACAAATAGACGGGATCATAAGGCTGGCATGTAAAGCAGCCTCCGGGCTGCCCCAGTCCACTCCTACGGACAGACGTCTTAAAAACTGTGGCTCTACAACCCCACCACGGAGCTATGCGAGGCACTTATATTTGTGCAATTAAGGAGGCTTGCAACCTCACTGCCGGGGAGGAAGATAGTGAGCAAGCTAGGATTGCATGATAGAATTGCGGAAAGAAACGCGCAGGCAAAATTACCGACCGAAGTGAGGAAATTATTCACTATCAAACCAATTAAAAAAAAACATGCACCCCGCTTTTCATGGAGGCAAGAGGAGAGACAGAGCACACACACAGCCTATGTAGGCGGGGCGGAATACGAAGGAGCTGACTCTTTTGTGGTCGTGGGCGCGAACGACTCCGGTGAAACGTTAACGGCCGCTTCGGTCAAAACAAAGAACTCAGGGAAAGCGGAGGAGGCGGCTATCGCCATAGGAAGGACCAGCACCAAAGCAGTCACACACAATTAGCGACTCCATGTTGGCTATCACCAATTTCGCGCGGGTATGATCTGCCAGGCGGCAGAACGAATCTTAAGACATCAAGACTGGGACCACAGAGAGGCGGAACTAATATGAGCGCCGGCACACCCGAGTAACAGGGCAAACGAGTTGGCTCACAGTATAGCTCGAGGTCATGTCACCCGCGCAGTGAGCCGGGTACAGTCCCGGTATTTCACGAGAGATGCATTCATATCATTTCAAGAATACACCAATCAGTTTAAACTAGAAAGGAGGATCTATCCGCCACCAGACAAAAAGCTGGACAAAAGCCAGAAGGTAACGTGTCGTCGGCTTCAGAAGCGAGCCTTCTTTAGCCCGTCGAGACTAGCACACATGTATCCAACACAATGCAACGCTACTCGGAAACAATGCGTCGAGATAGCCGGATATGACCACATTTTATGGAGCTGCAGAAAGGCGCCGCCACCGGCGGACCTCATTCCAGTTCCTTCTCTAGAGCGGTGGGGGGCTGTACTGGCCATATCAGAACCGCTGACGCAAGTCCGGGCCACTGAGCGGGCTCAAAATGTAGCCAAGAGCCATGGGCTCGAAGCCACCTGGTATAATGCCCACTAGGGCTCAATACTGGCAATAAACTTTTTTCAAATCCAATCCAACAATTGGCCCCGTTTGAAATTCCCGCACTCTGACGTCATGACCATTTCGACCAATTGAAATGCTTCCGCCATAATATTTACCTTGAGCGGCCAGCCTGCGACGACCAAGTGGGTGTTGATATGTTTTGCCGGGCTAGTAGCGTGTTCCACCAGGCATCGGGTCCAGGAGCACCGCCGCAGTGCCGACGGAAGAAGGAACGTGGGCCGGAGACGGGGAGTAGTGGAAGTGAAGGAAAAACTGTATTCACATATTTGCGTGATTATTTACAAAAAAAAGACAAACAAGGTAAAAGCTGAGAAGTCTCAGGGAAACGCTCAGGGAATCGCTCAGGGAATCGCTCTCGATGAACGTGTCGAGCGCTTTAAATAGATCCTCCCGAGATCTTCCCGCCTTTTCCGGCCAATCGTAGGGACTTCGTCCGGGTGCTCCAAGGTCGTTCCCCGCTTCGTCGTCTTTCTGGGCTGAGGCACTTGGATAATCGGAAGTGGCCCATCCGGCCAGGTGGATTCCATATTTTGCTTCAAGGAAACGCCCGAAGGCAAACACCTGCAGCGGCGTAACCCGGCTTCATCGTCTTCCTCGCCTGAGGCACTTGGATACTCGGAAGTGACCCATCCGGCCAGGTGGATTCCATATCTTGTTTCAAGGAAATGCCCGAAAGGCGAACACCTGCAGCGGCGTCACCCCGCTGTTGACAAAAGAGCGAGGCGCGGTTGAATGGCAGACGCTCGTCTCCGCAGGTGGCAGCAGGCGTTGAGTTATGTCACCCTGGCAGATGCACACACTAAGTCGCAGAGTCAATACTGCTGCGTTGTGTGCCGTTTAAGGGGAACTCCGGAAAAACACGTCGTGGCAGTTAGGCATAAGTGGAGGTACGTGGAATCAAGGAGTCGAATGCGTCCGTCGTGTTCGGTTCCACCTTTCTTGTCGGGTCGCATGGCAGCGCGTGCGCGGAGAAAGACCACAATATCAGAACCACGCACTGCCTCTGGGAATGGCCTATGTAGATACAGATGTGACGGGAACACACAAAGAGAGTTAAGGGGGGGGGCGGGGGGGTAGAGTCACAACAGTACGCCCCCCGCCCGAAGAGGTCTCGCAGTGGTTGCAGCCAACGCTGCGGCGCGCAGAGACCTGGAGTTGTGTCCTTTTTGTCACAGCTGGGCGCAAAGGTTCTTCTTGGTTCGTTGATAGCTGTAACGGTCTCAACCAGCAAAGTCGAAAGCCCAACAAGCAGAAAGAGCCAAACCGACTTTAAGAACTGCCAAGCTGTTTTCGGTCACCAAAGCCTCTGTCTAGTAAACGAGCTGTCGCGTGAAATTTACATCCTCCTCCGAAAGTTTACAAGTGTGACCAAACCAGAATACACACAGCTTGTTTAGCCAAAAGGGAGGAAAAATTCCGAAGATTTTGAAGGGTGCAGTAGCACGGTATATGTCACAGAAAGCCGCCTCCCGTGAGAGCATAAAGAGAAGGTGGAGCTGCGGAACACACATACAAAGAGACAAAAAAATGATTCCCGCTAAAGCAAAAAAGAAAAAGAAAATACAAATTTACCTAGCGGATTAACGTCTGGGTAGTCAGGGAAGGGCATTGCACGGGAAAGCTTCGGCTGAGGCCATCAGCGTTGCCATTACCTCGCATTTTTCTGCAACGCATGTAAACTGAGTCCCGCAATGCCAAGCTCCAAAATTTCGCTCTGAGTTAAATGAACAAAAGACAAAAAGCATTAAACTTGATTATTCCTCGAATCCGCCCACAAACAGCGTTGCGACTCAAAGAATGTAGTGGTTCCTATTCTTCATCCGCCCCCTGCGCGGCCGCGGTCCGATAGCTGCTCTAGCAGGTGCAACATGACACAAGGCTAGGAATTTCAGCTTGGGACCCTTAACTGTTCCTCTTCCAAGTCTCGCGGTTTTGAAGTTTGGCTGACGCTCATAAAGCAGAATGCGAGAAGGGAACGAACGAGTGCGAATGCCGTGCCAGCGTATCCGTCTATCTCGGATTGGGTTCGCGCATTGCGTTCTCTTGGCTTGTGTTCCCACGGGGCGGGTGCGAACTCTTGAGCACTGAGGTGCCAAATTGGGGCGGCTACGCGGTTCGGATTTCAGTCGAGCAGACAACATGAGCCGAACTTGCTCGTCCTCGAACACTTCCCGTTTGGCCACCTCTGTGCTCTGCCGCTCTGTGGAAGCCCTCGCTATTGATTTGCCTGGTGCGTCACTAACAATCGCGGAACCGTCACGGGTTAAGTCGCCGACGCTCGTCTCATCGTCAGTTTTTGATGGAGCCTGCTCTAGCTCACCGCCGTGAGAGTTTATCAGGCTTACAAGGCCATGTTTGCCCTCTTCACCAGCGTGCTCTGCTGGCGCTGCGAATTCTCGAGCATTCGAACTGGTGAGGACCCGCGCAGCATTATCTTCAAAACTAACGCCTTTTTCTTTGAGCAGCACATCCGAGCGATTACAGAAAATTGAGGGAGTCTGCTTAGGCAGGTTTTGAGAGACTTCTGCCTGGGTCAGAAGCACCTCGAGCGGGCTCTCGATCGCGACGCGGGCAGTTTGCAAAGGCACGCAGGTTTCATTTACTATTTCCCTTATGCAGGCATACTCGCCAGTTAAATCTATAGGCTTCATATTTGCAATGTCGACAACGTCGATGGTGGAAGCCGAGTCGCGGAGAACATTACGCAGTTTACCGGCTACTGTTAATTCCCGGAGGGAAGGCTGCAAGAGTTGAAAGTTGTGGTCCCCATTGTCTGGCAACGCAAAGGCAACCCTTGGCTTACGGCAGCCGATCGCAAGGTGTCCGGGCTCTCGGCACCGGAAACAGACGATCGGCTTTATAGGTTTAAAAGCCTTTTCCTTCCTAGCCTTTTCGTTTGTGCTGCTAGAACCTTCCTTTTTGACTGAGGGAAGGGTAATCGACGACGCATTTATCGCGGAACCCGTGGCTCTCTCGTTTACAGGAAAGCGCGCCCGACTATCTTCCTCCGAATTAGCCAAGGGTCGAACGCGGGTTACTTTGGGAGCCTGCAGAAGATCTTCGATTTTGATTTCTTTTCGCACCGAAACCTCCTGATTTAATGTCGAATTGCTCTCGGCGCGCTTCGCCTCTAAAATTAGTTGGAACTCTAAACGCTTTAGAGCAAGTTGCCTTTCATCGGCTTCCTTGAGACGAAGGCGTTTTCTTTTCTATCCTGTCAGCCTCCTCCTTAGCGGCTTCCTTGCGGTAAAGGCGTTCTTTTTCTATCCTGTCAGCCTCCTCCTTAGCGGTTTCCTTGCGGTAAAGGCGTTCTTTTTCTATCCTGTCAGCCTCCTCCTTAGCGGCTTCCTTGCGGTAAAGGAGTTCTTTTTCTATCCTGTCAGCCTCCTCCTTAGCGGTTTCCTTGCGGTAAAGGCGTTCTTTTTCTATCCTGTCAGCCTCCTCCGTAGCGGCTTCCTTGCGGTAAAGGCGTTCTTTTTCTATCCTGTCAGCCTCCTCCTTAGCGGTTTCCTTGCGGTAAAGGCGTTCTTTTTCTATCCTGTCAGCCTCCTCCTTGCGCTCTTGTTCAACCCTGTCGGCCACCTCCTCGCGCTCTTTTTCAACCCTGTCGGCTTCCTCCTTAGTTCCTGATTCCCTCCTCAAAGACTTCCCAGGTCTCCCAAATTTCGTCACCCTTAGCACCACATTCCTTAATAGCATCAATCAGCTGCGGCTTTCGGTGACTTTTCTTGATCTCAATACCCAGCTTTTCACATAGCAACATCAACTCTGGCTTCTTTAGTTTGCTCAAATCCATGGCAATTCTCGAACGAGGACTTTAAAAAAAAAAGCTGCTACGCGAAATGATTTAGCGAGCAAGTGCGGAAGATTAACCTACAGGTACTGATAAAATTTCCAGAGTTATTAGCCTGGCAGATTCTTAAAGAAAGTCAAGCGCTCACCACTGCTGAAGCCAGGACCAAGCGTGGACGACCCCACCGCTGCCAACCAGTTGATATGTTTTGCCGGGCTAGTAGCGTGTTCCAGCAGGCATCGGGTCCAGGAGCACCGCTGCTGTGCCGACGGAGGAAGGGACGCGGGCCGGAGACAGGGAGTAGGGGAAGTGCAGGAAAAACTGTATTCACATATTTACAAAGTTATTTACAAGCAATGACAAACGAGGTAAAAGCTGAGAAGTCTCAGGGAAACGCTGCAGGAATCGCTCAGGGAATCGCTCTCGATGAACGTGTCGAGCGCTTTAAATAGACCCGCCCGAGATCTCGCCTTTTCCGACCAATCGTAGGGACTTCGTCCGGGTGCTCCAAGGTCGTTCCCGCTTCGTCTTCTTTCGGACCGTACTTTCGGACTTCTCAAACATAATTTAAAAGAGGCCGCGACACATATAAAAAAACTAGCGTACACCACATTAATCGGTCCCAAACTCGAGTACGCGTCTGCCATTTCGGATCCTCATCAGAATTATATCATCAGTAACATCGAAGCCCTGCAAAACCGTGCTGCGCGATTCATCTTTTCTGATTATTCATGTTGCACCAGCGTCGCCTCATTGAAGACTAAAGCCGAGTTAGATAACTTAGCACTGCGCCGAAAGATTTCCCGTCTATCACTCTTCCACAAGCTTTATCACCATCCTTCCCTTCATGATGAATTCTTTCAGCCACCGCCAATTATCTTTCCACGTCGCGATCATCATTACAAAGTTAAACGCATTAACTGCCAGTCATTCCATTATGCCTATTCTTTTTTACCACGCACAATAACCGAATGGAACGCTTTGCCATCAGAAATTGCCACAGAATCTGATCTAAATAAATTCCAACATCTTATGCACTCATGTTTCAACAACTAAAAAGGTATTTTTTTCAGCGTTCTTTCTTCCCCCTTTGTCTTCTTTTTATTTTATATTTTTTTAGTTTTGTACTTCAGCGCACTTTTTCCAGTGTCGTCTTTTTCTTTTTCTAGCGGTGCTGTTATTTATTCTCAAATTTTGCTAATGTGTGCATTGTTGCGACACTTTCTGTGAATGCCTATTTATGATTAATATTTTGTGATTTGTATTTTATTTTAGTGCAATATTTTTAACCTTATAACAATGATTTGTACTTACTCCGCCCCCCCCCCCCATGTAATACCCTCAAATGAGGGCCTTTGGGGGTATTTTGAATAAATAAATAAATAGGTTTGACGGGAACACACAAAGAGAGTTAGGAGGTGGGGTAGAGTCAGAACAGTGTGCGCGTGCTCTGACGCTTGGTCACGAACAATGTTCGCGCGCGATGCTCTCACTGGCGTAGGGAAACGCATCTGTGGTGGCCTGAAAGTCATCCCGTGGGCCGCAACCAGCCACCCCCCCCTTCCCCCCCCACCCCGCAATTTGCACGTCCGCGCACTCTTAACAACTTGCGCTGCGCAGCACTCCACAGTTATTTTTGTTTTAATATCCTGTACTTGTACATTCTGTATATTGCCATCCTACCCTTACTATCGCTACCCCCTTTCTTTCCTCCTCCCTGTCCTCTCCATTTCCTTTTATTCCCTCGAGCCGCACCCCAGGTGCTTCAGGCTTGGATTGCAGATGCCACGGCTAGCAACATCTTTTCCTTCAATTTTATTTTTTATTAGCAATTAATAGCCACTAAAAATTGAGAGGGCGCAGCCTTGAGCGTGCTGAGAGATGCCCTCTCGACTTCGCTCGCGCGCCGGCGGCGGCGCAACGGGAGAGAGAACTAGAAGGTTCGGCAGCCGGTCTCCGCGCCTGACCAATGAAGACACGCACCAGCGCGAGAAAGGGAAGGAATTTGTACAGTTGCAAACAGATGCGGAGCGCGCCTATAATAAAGGGCGTCGACCGCTGTCAGTCAGCCCGAGCCGCCGTTTAAGCTTGAGAGTTAGTTTCGTTTGAGAACGTTTGGTTCCGACCCATATTTGTGCAATTAAGGAGGCTTGCAACCTCACTGCCGGCGAGGAAGATAGTGAGCAACCCAGGATTGCACGATAGAATTGCGGAAAGAAACGTGCAGGCAAAATTACCGACCGAAGTGGGGAAATTACTCACTATCAAACCAATTGCAAAAAAACATGCACCCCGCTTTTCATGGAGGCAAGAGGAGAGACAGAGCACACACACAGCCTATGTAGACGGCGCGGAATACGAAGGAGCTGACTCTTTTGTGGTCGTGGGCGCGAACGACTCCGGTGAAACGTTAACGGCCGCTTCGGTCAAAACAAAGAACTCAGGGAAAGCGGAGGAGGCGGCTATCGCCATAGGAAGGACCAGCACCGAAGCAGTCACACACAATTAGCGACTCCATGTTGGCTATCACCAATTTCGCGCGGGGTATGATCTGCCAGGAGGCAGAACGAATCTTAAGACATCAAGACTGGGACCACAGAGAGGTGGAACTAATATGAGCGCCGGCACACCCGAGTAACAGGGCAAACGAGTTGGCTCACAGTATAGCTCGAGGTCATGTCACCCGCGCAGTGAGCCGGGTACAGTCCCGGTATTTCACGAGAGATGCATTCATATCATTTCAAGAATACACCAATCAGTTTAAACTAGAAAGGAGGATCTATCCGCCACCAGACAAAAAGCTGGACAAAAGCCAGGAGGTAACGTGTCGTCGGCTCCAGAAGCGAGCCTTCTTTAGCCCGTCGAGACTAGCACACATGTATCCAACAGAATGCAACGCTACTTGGAAACGATGCTTCGAGATAGCCGGATATGACCACATTTTATGGAGCTGCAGAAAGGCGCCGCCACCGGCGGACCTAATTCCAGTCCCTTTTCTAGAGCGGTGGGGGGTTTTACTGGCCAGATCAGACCCGCTGACGCAAGTCCGGGCCACTGAGTGGGCTCAAAAGGTATCCAAGAGCCATGGGCTCGAAGCCACCTGGTATAATGCCTTTGAGCGGCCAGCCTGTGACCACCAAGTGGGTGTTGATATGTTTTGCCGGGCTAGTAGCGTGTTCCACCAGGCATCGGGTCCAGGAGCACCACCGCAGTGCCGACGGAAGAAGGAACGTGGGCCGGAGACGGGGAGTAGAGGAAGTGAGGGAAAAACTGTATTCACATATTTGCATGATTATTTACAAAAAAAGACAAACAAGGTAAAAGCTGAGAAGTCTCAGGGAAACGCTCAGGGAATGGTTCAGGGAATCGCTCTCGATGATCGTGTCGAGCGCTTTAAATAGACCCTCGCGAAATCTTCCAGCCTTTTCCAACCAATCGTAGGGACTTCGTCCGGGTGCTCCAAGGTCGTTTTCCGCTTCATCGTCTTTCTGGGCTGAGGCACTTGGATAATCGGAAGTGGCCCGTCCGGCCAGGTGGATTCCACATTTTCTTCGAAGGAAACGCCCGAAGGCAAACACCTGCAGCGGCGTCGGCCGGCTTCATCGTCTTCCTCGCCTGAGGCACTTGGATACTCGGAAGTGTCCCGTCCGGCCAGGTGGGTGACCCAAAGGTGATCACCTGCTGCGGCTCCACCCCGCTGTTGACAAAAGAGCAAGGCGTGGTTGAATAGAAGACGCTCGTCTCCGCAGGTGGCAGCAGGCGTTAGTCATGTCACCGTGGCAGATGCACACACTAAGTCGCAGGGTCAATACTGCTGCGTTGGATGCCGTTTAAGGGGAACTCCGGAAAAACACGTCGTGGCTGTTAGGCAGAAGTGGAGGTACGTGGAATCCAGGAGTCTAATGCGTCCCTCGTGTTCGGTTCCACCTTTCTTGTCGGGTTGCATGGGAGAGCGTGCACGGAGAAAGACCACAATATCAGAACCGCGCACTGCCTCTGGGAATGGCCTATGTAGATACAGATGTGACGGGAACACACAAAGAGAGTTAGGGGGGGGGGGGGGGGGGGGTAGGGTAGAGTCACAACAGCACGCCCCCCGCCCGAAGAGGTCTCGCAGTGGTTGCAGCCAACGCTGCTGCGCGCAGAGACCTGGAGTTGTGTCCTTTTGGTCACAGCTGGGCCCAAAGGTTCTTCTTGGTTCGTTGACAGCTGTAACGGTCTCAACCAGCAAAGTCGAAAGCCCAACCAGCAGAAAGCGCCAAACCTAATTTAAGAACTGCCAAGCTGTTTTCGGTCAACAAAGCTTCTGTCGAGTAAACGAGCTTTCGCGTGAAATTTACGTCTTCCTCCGAAAGTTTCCAAGTGTGACGAAACCAGAATACACACAGCTTGTTTAGCCAAAATGGACGAAAAATTCCTAAAATTTTGAAGGGTGCAGTAGAAAGGTTTATGTCACAGAAAGCCGCCTCCCGTGAGAGCATAAAGAGAAGATGGAGCTGCGGGACACACATACAAACAGAAAAAAATGCAAGGTGTGTTGCTGGGCGAGTTGGTTGGGGAACATCTTGAGAACAAACATATGTATTGGGTCGTGCATCGCCCCTATACTGAGCGACCTCTTCTTGGCCATGCATGACAGAGAAGTAAGCAAAAAAATTGCAAAATCGCCGGTGCTAAAGATATTCAGATATGTCGATGATTATCTAATTTTTCTCGAGTGTCCAGGCAATGCTTTCATGACCGAAGTTTCCAGTGTACTAGCCATTTTTAGAGAGTCTTTTCATCCCCTCGTATTAACGCATGAAGTTCCGGAAAATAGCTGTCTTCGCTTTCTTGAACTTAAGCTGCACTTCTCGCCCGATCACGTGTGCTGGATCTTCGAACCAAGGGCCAATAAGCCACTCTTACCGTATGAGTCAGCCCATTCGAAATTGGTGAAACGAAACATAGTCCAGGCCACCTTCAATAATGCTTTACTAAAGTCCTGCGAGCACAGTATCGAGAGCAGTTTCTTTAACCAAGCGCAGAGGCTTCTCAGCTCTGGGTACCCGGCTTTACTCCTCTCCTCAGTTGCTCAGAAAATGTTGAAAACGAGGCAAAGAAAGAACCTAACCGCAAGGGAAGGGCAGAGTCGCAATAAAAAGGTAGCTGTAATACCCTACATCCACCAAGTGTCCCACAATCTAAAAAGAATTGGAAAAAGGGCAGGGGTAGACGTTATTTTCTCTGCTCCTCACCGTCTTTCTAGACTCTGCAGAAGGGTCAATGGCTCTGGGGAAAAAATTCCAGACTGCACAATTAAGCATCGGGATCCGTTTGTTGCTTGCTCATCGGGCGTTGTCTATTCGATACCTTTACCCTGCGGCAGGAAGTACATCGGCCAAACAGGCCGATGTATTAACAAGCGGTTACTAGAGCATAAAGCTACTGCTGAGGATAAAAGGTCCGGTAATTTGGCCATCCACTGCCGTGATTGCAGTCCTTGCCGTCGCATCTCCCCCACTTTCAAGGAAACAGATATTCTGGCGAAAAACGTAAATCAACTGACCCGAGAAATCATTGAAGCAGCCACTATTATCAAGCTAAAAGATGAGTGCGTTAGCACGCCGTCAGTTGCCCTGTTAGACAAAGAGTGTTCATTCCTCTCTGCTTAGATTTGATTCAGCGCATTATTTTGGTTTTATCCCGTGTTTTTATTACGATGGTTTTTATCCTAAACATTTATGTAAAAAGTTTTCTGTTATCTCACCTTAGGTTTTATCGCCCACACGTTTTTTCGATTCATTGCTTGTCTTTAGAGATCTGTTGTCTGTTCAATTTCATTTTTTTAGTGACCACCTTTCCTGCGTGTTTTTATTCTCATCGGCTTCTCAGGTTTTTGCTTTTATCTGTTTTAATGCTTTTAATTCCGTCATCTTTCAGCCGTGCCGATTTTTTACATCTTCCGCAGGCTTTTCCTGCACCTTTTATGCTTCAGTCTGTTCAGTTTTCAGTGCCTTTATCTTTGTCACCTTTCATCGTCATTCGTTTAGCCGTGTTGGTTGTTGGCTTGTTCAGGATCTTTTAGATTTTTTAGAATTGTTTCTTAACGCTCCCTGCCTTTGTCTCCCCTGCTTTTCTCGCTTGTTTTTTGCTGCGTTATTGGTTATCAGTGACGATAAGAATACTTGGTCTATGTGTTGGCACTTTCCGTGCTCCCCCTTTCCTGATCTTTGCGCATGCGCTTCACTCCCTCCAGTTCTGTATAAAAGGTGCGGATCGGCTCCCTTCCCAAATAAAAGTTGTTAGTCAGCGCAGTTGTGTGTCCTTCTTGTTCTGGTCCTTTGTCTGTAAGCGCTGTTTGTTCTCAAGAAAAAAATGATTCCCGCTAAAGCAAAAAAAAAGAAAATGCAAATTTGCCTAGCGGATTAACGTCTGGGTAGTCAGGGAAGGGCATTACACGGGAAAGCTTCGGCTGAGGCCATGCAGCGCTGCCATTACCTCGCATTTTTCTGCAACGCATGTAAACTGAGTCCCGCAATGCCAAGCTCCAAAATTTCGCTCTGAGTTAAATGAACAAAAGTCAAAAAGCATTAAACTCGATTATTCCTCGAATCCGCCCACAAACAGCATTGCGACTCACGGAATTTAGTGGTTCCTATTCTTCAGCCGCCTCCAGCGCGGCCGCGGTCCGATAGCTGCTCTAGCAGGTGCAACATGACACAAGGTTAGGAATTTCAGCTTGGGACCAGATATGTTAGTGCACTGTGGTTCGTACCTCGGGATGGTCTCCGAAGTTGTTCTTCTCTCCAGCAACGTGCGGAATAAGATGCAGCCGGTTACTGCCAGACAAGATAGACGCTTTTATTTACATAGCAGGTTATCAGGAGTCTCTCCCTAGAAACACACTGAAGCCACATTTTATACATTTTCAATTCCCCAGGTACCTATCTGGGGAAACTTGGTTGTTCGAACATCGCCAATCACATTTCTTGATGAAACCCGCCCACAAAAGGGCGGAACATCACCCTCTCGCCGATCCTCCAGCCGTGAAAAAAAGGCGGGACATTCTCACTCTCGCCTGTCCTCCCACGCACAGATGGTCGATTTGTGTATTTTGTTCACCCATCGTTCCGTGGAATTAGGAGTCCTTTGGCGGCAACTAAGGTGATATACACATTCTCGCTGTCAAGTCGGAGCCGTTCCGCACCATGATGGACTCCCTTTCGTTGTAGGTCCGCTGTCGGTTTTGAGCGAACTTGAGAATCCAAACAGACGCGTTTCCGCCGACAACCGATTTAGGGGCCTCCGTCCCCTAGTTGCGCCGCCGCGCTTCCCCCCCCCCCCCCCCGCCGCAGCCGCCGACAAAGGCTGCCGCAAAGGTTAGCCAGCAGTGTCTCTCGGCCGTGAAGGAGGGGGCGACGGCCGTTTCTCGACCTCGAAGGAGAGGGTAAGGAGCCACCGGCGGGCGCACGTGTGCGCGACCAAAAAAATTCCCAGAACGGGACACCGCAAGCAAGCGCGTACACAAATACACACACACACTCAGCGTGCTGAAACCGGCCGTTATTCACGTAGCCCAGTCCCGCTGGCGCCGCTGTCGTCGCTGCAGACGGCGCGTCGAGCCCAACACCTCCCCACAAAACTGTGCGGCACAGTCTTCGAACTTGCTGCACACGAGAACGCGGTGTTAGCTGAAGCTATCAATTATCCTTCTATTAATACATTGAAAAGATTTTTGCGCGAAATTTTCATTGTGGGGTTGTAGTTGGGTTCACGGTTTTTGTGAATTTCTATAATGTGTACTTTCTTTTCGAGTGACTGCTTTTGAGTGGAATGGACTGTATTTGATTTATGTTTATCATACTTATTTGTTGTACATTATTGATTATAAGTGTCTCTCCTGATGGATTCTGTATTTTTCTGATGGTTTCTGCACAAGGTTTTGCTAAAACAGTTTTTATTTTGTTTGAATGTTGGCACGAGTGTTGTGCACAATTTCAAATATCATGCTAAATTGTTTTCGCTCAACGTGCTTTGTTCGTTTTTCTTCGTTAGTTTATGATTTGTTTATTCGGAGTGCATCGCTATCAACTTTGTTGTGGGGTCAGGGGACCCAGCCAGGTACAGGTATTGTACCTTTTGTCCCCGGCCCTTAGTTTTCTGTACTGAGAACTAAAATGTTAATAAACTCAAACTCAAACTCAAACAACAATCACAGGAGCTCGACGCATTGCTCCCATTTCATCTGTCAACAAGTACCCCTCGGTCCCCCGCCAACGCAGCACCCAACAATGCCATACCTCTCGCAAACCGAGGCCGCGAAAACGGACGACGGTATCTTACTCGCTTTCGTCATTGGCGACCATACGCGACATAGCGTCGGCATTTGCGTTTAGAGACCCCTTTTTGTACTCCACTACAATGTTATACTTCTGGAGAGCCAGCGCCCACCTTGTCAGCTTCGCGCTTAGTGGCGTGGTCAGAGTAAGAAATTTCAAGGGATTGTGGTCGGTAATTACCCTGATTCGTGCACCGAACAGCCACGTGTCAAGCTTTCCCAGCGCCCAAATGATGGCGTAGGCTTCTTTCTCGATTGTAGCCCATCGTGACTGGGCCGGGCTTAATTTCTTGCTCAGGAATGAAATGGGTTGCTCTTTTCCTTCGTCATCCAACTGTGCTAGACATGCTCCGACGGCATAATCTGAAGCATCAGTGGCCAGAATGAACTCTTTGTTCAGATCGGGTGCGCTCAACGCTGCGGCCTTTGTCAAACACTCCTTTACTTTTATAAACGCACCCTCGGCATCCTCCTTCCACGGTATCTTCTGAGGCACGCGCTTTCCAGTCAGGTTCGTCAGTGGTAGCACCACCTTTGAATACTCCGGAATGTAATCCCGGTAATAATTTGCTAGCCCCAAAAAGCTACGCAGCTGCCTTTTTGTTTGTGGTACAGGAATTTCTTGAATGGCTCTAAGCTTTTCTGGATCTGCGCCGTGTTTTCCTGACCCCACGATATGACCCAGAAACCGCACTTCCTTTTGCGCGAAATGGCACTTAGTGACATTAACTGTGAGCCCTGCGGCCGCTAGCGAAGCCAGTACCCTTCCGAGGTGTTCGAGGTGCTCTTCCCATGTCTGCGAGAAGATGCACATGTCATCTATATATGCGCACGCATATTCACGGTGTGGTACAAGGATCTGATTGATTATTCTTTGGTAGGTGCTTGCCGAATTTCTCAGTCCAAACGGCATAACCTTCCAAGCGTACTGTCCAGACGAGGTGACAAATGCTGTGTACTCCTGGGCTTTTTCGTCCAACGGAATCTGCCAATATCCTCTTAGCATATCGAGCAGGGTTATGTACTTTGCCTGCGCTACCTCGTAAATTAGGTCACCTGGCAGGTTCATAGGAAACGCATCAGGCTCCGTTGCTTCATTCAGCTTGCGATAGTCACAGCATAACCTGACACTGCCATCTTTCTTAGCAACGCACACCACGGGATGTGCATGGGAGCTTTCTATCGGATATATCAAACCCCACGACCTTAGCTCTGCCACCTGTCGGTCAACTTCCTTTCTTAGTGCCATGGGCACCTTGTAAGGGTACGCACGCTTCAGCTGCGCCCCATCTTTTAGCTTGATTTTGTGCACTCCCCAGTTGCAGCGGCCAGGTTTATCACTGAACACCTCACAGTGCTTCCCGATTAGTTCCTTTACCTGCCTTTGCTGCAGCAGATCTAAATGGCTGAGAGTTACCTGTTCCAGCTGCTCAACTGCTGTCGTTGTATCTGACCACGCGGGAAGTTCCCCAAACTCCGTGTCGCCTTCAAATACTATGCCTACAGTGTTGACCCTCGCGTTTTATGGCCTAAGCTTATTTGCATGCACTGATCGGCGCGTGCCATCACTTAGCTCAATCGTATAGCTATATGGCCGCACCTTTTTCACAACTGTTACTGGACCTTTCCAGTGTGCCATTAACTTCCCATCGCCTTCTTTCTCCAGCCAAAGAACCTGGTCACCTGGAGAAAATTGTTTGTCGGTGGTCATCAAGTTGTACCTCCCCACATAAGCTTGCTGCGTGAGCTCGCTACTTTTTGCCGCTTCCCTACTGGCTTTCTCGAGATCATTTCCCAATTTCTCGAGATAGTCTGCTGCTGGCACTGCCAATGAGTCGGGAACAACCCAGTCTCCTGACCACGTCTTTTGCAGTATAGCCAGAGGTCCGACAGGCATCCTACCATACATAAGCTCGAACGGTGATTTACCCGTGATGGCATGTGGCACCTCTCTATAAGCCCAAAGCAGGAATGGCACCATTCGATCCCACTCACGTCCATGCTCGCTTACAATGTGAAACAGCATCCTTTTAAAAGTGCCGTTCCACCGCTCTACCAGTCCATTACTTTGTGGATGATCGGAAGTGGAAAATCTGGGAGTCGCTCCCATTTTCTGCAGCATAATTTGCGTTAAATTTGACGTAAAATTTCTGCCCTGATCTGAGCATATGGTCTCTGGCACTCCCATTCTGGAAAATATCTGGGTGAGCGCGTCACAGGTAGCCTTAGCTGTTAAGGACCTCAAACAAACAACCTCAGGCCATCTAGTATGCAAATCAACTACACATAGTGCGTAGCGATGTCCCCTTCCTGATGGTGGATCCAGTGGACCGATACAATCCATGTATACCACCTGGAATGGTGCACTAGGCCTGGCCAATGCCGTTATGGGTACGCGGTCCTGTGTTTTCATAGGGGCCCTGATTTGGCACTGGTGGCAGGACTGACAATGCTCCTTGACCTCCCGGCCCATGGTCGGCCAATAAAATGACATTTTTATGCGCTGCAAAGTCTTTCGCTCTCCCAAATGTCCCGCCCAAGGCGAATCGTGTGCCCTCACCAGTGCTTCCTGTCGTTTATGCGATGGCAGCACCAACTGTGTGCACATGCGTCCCACTACGTGCTCCTGGTGATAGAGTAACTCATCCTGGATTATCATTCCATGTGTGCCAGCTCTAGCCTGCTTCCAAGCCTCCTGCAGCGACGAGTCATTTTCCTGAGCCTCACGGAAAACTTGCCGAGCGCTCTGCCTTTTCCCGGCTTCTTCGTCTATTCCCGTAACCGCCAAGGACGTACCCGTCTGCTGATTTTTATGCTCTGTCTTCTCCTTTTCACCTCCTTCGGTCTCTGCCTCTGAAACAACTTCGTTTACCACTGCCCTTTCTTCAAGGAGTTGTCTGTAGTCTGCGGGAGTTATGAGCGCGTCTATTCCGGCCAACAGTTTGTCTGTCAGCGCACATAGCAAAGCTGGTTGTGCCTTGTCGAACGAGACAAACGGTGCACCTTCTGTTGCTCTGAGAGGCACATATGCAAGCTCAGCTCTTACTTCATCGCCGAAAGCTCCCCTCAGCTTTATTGTGGAACCAGCTGCCTCATACTTCGGCACTAGAGCTCGCCTGATAACAGTCATTTCAGTCCCGGAATCAATCTAAGCATTAATGCTCTGTTCTGAACTTTTCAATGTTACTGTTTCGAGACAATTCCTATCTACCCTCTCTGTTTCCTGCATGCCAACCTCATTCGCGGGAGCTATTTCTTCCAAATGAGCATTCACTTTAGCCACCACGGCGCGGTCTCCTGGTTTTTCTTGGCCTCGTCTGCCTGCCTTATCCCCTGTCCTTTTGAGAGGGCAATCGCTAGCGAAGTGATTTGATGACTTGCACTCAAAACAGCGTCCTTTCATTCCTCTTAAGGTAGAATTCTCCCCTTGATGCGGTGTTGCACCGGCCCGCTCCTTCTGGTCCCCACTCGGCCTCTTTCGATAGCCTCCCAAATGAGCTGCTGACCCTGGTTTGCATCTGACGCTTTCGTCGAAACTCTCCGCCAGCTTGGCCACTTCGCCCGGAGAAAGGAACCTTTGATTCTCATTGACAACAATATGGGCCCGTGCCTCAGCTGCTAAGCACTCCTTCAACCTGTCTGTGACCATTAACTGCTTTAATTCTGCAAAAGTGGTAGCCTTCGAGGTTTTTGTATAGTATTCAAAATAGTTTCCCAGCCGGATTGCGAATTGGCCCCATGTCTCATCTGCCGCTTTTGCCGACCTCTCAAACATCCTTCTATATTCTGCTACTGACAACCTCAATCCATCTAGAATACTTTGCTTCATTTTTTTACAGTCCTTTCTTTCTTCGGCTGTCAACGTAGAAAGCAATCCGCGTGCTCTTTCACTCAAGTGTGGCAAGACAAGCCCGGCCCGCCACTCAGACGGGACGTCATATGAATCAAGAGTCGCCTCCACATCCTCAAACCACCCGGGCACTACGAATTCCCGACTCGGCATCGGTGCTAGTACTCCTTTCAATAAGGATGCATATTTTAGGCGCCTATACTCCTCTGACCTATCCACAGCTAGCGCTCCGCTGTTACCTTCTTCGTGGGACTCAGCCCGCTCTTGGGCTCGCAACTTCTGGCTCTCCAGAATTAATCGTTGCTTTTCTTTTTCTGCTTCAGCAATTTTAAATCGAAGCTCCAGCATTTTCATCTGCTGCTCCGACGCTGTTTCCTCCATGGCGCTACTCAGATCCCCCACCGCGTCACTGGTCACCGCCAACTCCTGCAAGCTTTCAACTCCGTCCGACTCCGCATCTGTGGTGTTAACCTCCCTGTCTCGCAAGTTATATGGCATTATCATCAACTGCGCCCGACAGGAAACCAAGAGGCACTCGCCTGACTTCTGAAGAGTCGCTCCGCGGTGCTCTCTTCTTCCACAGGTCTGGAGGGACTCGCTTTGGCAGGCCGCTGGCTCCTCAGTGACGTTCTCGGGTCCGCCGTCCACGCCACCAGTCTCGTCCGCCGTCCACCGCTGCTGCTCTCATTTGCCCATCGCTGGAGATCCTGCCGACTGCGCCAGATATGTTAGTGCACTGTGGTTCGTACCTCGGGATGGTCTACGAAGTTGTTCTTCTCTCCAGCAACGTGCGGAATAAGATGCAGCCGGTTACTGCCAGACAAGATAGACGATTTTATTTACATAGCAGGTTATCAGGAGTCTCTCCCTAGAAACACACTGAAGCCATATTTTATACATTTTCAATTCCCCAGGTACCTATCTGGGGAAACTTGGTTGTTCGAACATCGCCAATCACATTTCTTGACGAAACCCGCCCACAAAAGGGCGGAACATCACCCTCTCGCCGATCCTCCAGCCGTGAAAAAAAGGCGGGACATTCTCACTCTCGCCGGTCCTCCCACGCACAGATGGTCGATTTGTGTATTTTGTTCACCCATCGTTCCGTGGAATTAGGAGTCCTTTGGCGGCAACTAAGGTGATATACACATTCTCGCTGTCAAGTCGGAGCCGTTCCGCACCATGATGGACTCCCTTTTGTTGTCGGTCCGCTGTCGGTTTTGAGCGAACTTGAGAATCCAAACAGACGCGTTTCCGCCGACAACCGATTTAGGGGCCTCCGTCCCCTAGTTGCGCCGCCGCGCTTCCCCCCCCCCCCCCCCCCCCCCGCCGCAGCCGCCGACAAAGGCTGCCGCAAAGGTTAGCCAGCAGTGTCTCTCGGCCGTGAAGGAGGGGGCGACGGCCGTTTCTCGACCTCGAAGGAGAGGGTAAGGAGCCACCGGCGGGCGCACGTGTGCGCGACCAAAACAATTCCCAGAACGGGACACCGCAAGCAAGCGCGTACACAAATACACACACACACTCAGCGTGCTGAAACCGGCCGTTATTCACGTAGCCCAGTCCCGCTGGCGCCGCTGTCGTCGCTGCAGACGGCGCGTCGAGCCCAACAGGACCCTTAACTGTTCCTCTTCCAAGTCTCGCGGTTTTGAAGTTTGGCTGACGCTCAGAAAGCAGAATGCGAGAAGGGAACGAACGAGTGCGAATGCAGTGGCAGCGTATCGGTCTCTCTCGGATTGGGTTCGCCCGTTGCGTTCTCTTGGCTTGTGTTCCCACGGGGCGTGCGCGAACTCTTGAGCACTGAGGTGCCAAATTGGGGCGGCTACGCGGTTCGGATTTCAGTCGAGCAGTCAACATGAGCCGAACTTTCTCGTCCTCGAACACTTCACGTTTGGCCACCTCTATGCTCTGCCGCTCTGTGGAAGCCCTCGCTATTGATTTGCCTGGTGCGTCACTAACAATCGCGGAACCGTCACGGGTTAAGTCGCCGACGCCAGTCTCATCGTCAGTTTTTGATGGAGCCTGCTCTAGATCACCGCCGTGAGAGTTTATCAGGCTTACAGGGCCATGTTTGCCCTCTTCACCAGCGTGCTCTGCTGGCGCTGCGAATTCTCGAGCATTCGAACTGGTGAGGACGTGCGCAGCATTATCTTCAAAACTAACGCATTTTTCTTTGAGCAGCACATCCGAGCGATTAGAGAAAATTGAGGGAGACTGCTTAGGCAGGTTTTGAGAGACTTCTGCCTGGGCCAGAAGCACCTCGAGCGGGCTCTCGATCGCGACGCGGGCAGTTTGCAAAGGCACGATAGTTTCATTTACTATTTCCCTTATGCAGGCATACTCGCCTGTTAAATCTTCAGGCTTCATATTTGCAAAGTCGACAACGTCGATGATGGCAGCCGAGTCGCGGAGAACATTACGCAGTTTACCGGCTACTGTTAATTCCCGGAGGGAAGGCTGCAAGAGTTGAAAGTTGTGGTCCCCATTGTCTGGCAACGCAAAGGCAACCCTTGGCTTACGGCTGCCGATCGCAAGGTGTCCGGGCTCTCGGCACCGGAAACAGACGATCGGCTTTATAGGTTCAAACGCCTTTTCCTTCCTAGCCTTTTCGTTTGTGCTGCCAGAACCTTCCTTTTTGACTGAGGGAGGGCTAATCGACGACGCGTTTATCGCGGAGCCCGTGGCTCTCTCGTTTACAGGAAAGCGCGCGTCGCACCAAAACCTAATGATTTAATGTCGAATTGCTCTCGGCGCACTTCGCCTCTAAAATTTGTTGGAACTCCAAACGCTTTAGAGCAAGTTGCGTTTCATCGGCTTCCTTGAGACGAAGGCGTTCTTTTTCTATCCTGTCAGCATCCTCCTTAGCGGCTTCCTAGCGGTAAAGGCGTTCTTTTTCTATCCTGTAAGCCTCCTCCTTGCGCTCTTTTTCAACCCTGTCGGCCTCCTCCTTGCGCTCTTTTTCAACTCTGTCGGCTTCCATCTTACCGTTCCTGATTCCCTCCTCAAAGACTTCCCAGGTCTCCCAAAATTCGTGACCCTCAGCACCCCATTCCTTAATAGCAACAGTCAGCTGCGGCTTTCGGTGACTTTTCCTGATCTCAATACCCAGCTTTTCACACAGCAACATCAACTCTGGCTTCTTTAGTTTGCTCAAATCCATGGCAATTCTCGAACGAGGACTTTGAAAAAAAAGCTGCTACGCGAAATGATTTAGCGAGCAAATGCGGAAGATTAACCTACAGGTACTGATAAAATTTCCAGAGTTATTAGCCTGGCAGATTCTTAAAGAAAGTCAAGTGCTCACCACTGCTGAAGCCAGGACCCAGTGTGCACGACCCCACCGCTGCCAACCAGTGGATATGTTTTGCCGGGCTAGTAGCGTGTTCCAGCAGGCATCGGGTCCAGGAGCACCGCTGCTGTGCCGACGGAGGAAGGAACGTGGGCCGGAGACAGGGAGTAGGGGAAGTGATGGAAAAACTGTATTCACATATTTACAAAGTTATTTACAAGCAATGACAAACGAGGTAAAAGCTAAGAAGTCTCAGGGAAACGCTGAAGGAATCGCTCACGGAATCGCTCTCGATGAACGTGTCGTACGCTTTAAATAGACCCGCCCGAGATCTCGCCTTTTCCGACCAATCGTAGGGACTTCGTCCGGGTGCTATAAGGTCGTTCCCGCTTCGTCTTCTTTCGGACCGTACTTTCGGACTTCTCAAAAATAATTTAAAAGAGGCCGCGACCCATGTAAAAAAAACTAGCGTGCACCACATTAATCGGTACCAAACTCGAGTAGGCGTCTGCCATTTGGGATCCTCATCAGAATTATATCATCAGTAACATCGAAGCCCTGCAAAACCGTGCTGCGCGATTCATCTTTTCTGATTATTCATGTTACACCAGCGTCACCTCATTGAAGGCTAAAGCCGAGTTAGAAAGCTTAGCACTACGCCGAAAAATTTCCGGTCTATCGCTCTTCCACAAGCTTTATCACCATCCTTCCCTTCATGATGAATTCTTTCAGCCACCGCCAATTATCTTTCCACGTCGCGATCATCATTACAAAGTTAAACGCATTAACTGCCAGTCATTCCATTACGCCTATTCTTTTTTACCACGCACAATAACCGAATGGAACGCTTTGCCATCAGAAATTGCCACAGAATCTGATCTAAATAAATTCCAACATCTTATGCACTCATGTTTCAACAACTAAAAAGGCATTTTTTTCAGCGTTCTTTCTTCCCTCTTGACTTCTTTTTATTTTATATTTTTTTAGTTTTGTACTTCAGCGCACTTTTTCCAGTGTCGTCCTTTTCTTTTTCTAGCGGTGCTGTTATTTATTCTGAAATTTTGCTAATATGTGCATTGTTGCGACCCTTTCTGTGAATGCCTATTTATGATTAATATTTTGTGATTTCTATTTTATTTTAGTGCAATATTTTTAACCTTATAACAATGCTTTGTACTTACTCCGCTCCCCCATGTAAAACCCTAAAATAAGGGCCTTTGGGGGTATTTTGAATAAATAAATAAATAGGTGTGACGGGAACACACAAAGAGAGTTAGGAGGGGGGGTAGAGTCAGAACAGTGTGCGCGTGCTCTGACGCTTCGTCACGAACAATGTTCGCGCGCGATGCTCTCACTGGCGTAGGGAAACGCATCTGTGGTGGCCTGAAAGTCATCCCGTGGGCCGCAACCAGCCACACCTCCCCCCCCCCCCCCCCACGCAATTTGCACGCCCGCGCACTCTTAACAACTTGCGCTGCGCAGCACTCCAGAGTTATTTTTGTTTTAATATCCTGTACTTGTACATTGTGTATATTGCCATCCTACCCCTACTATCGCTACCTCCTTTCTTTCTTTCCTCCTCCCTGTCCTCTCCATTTCCTTTTATAACCTCGAGCCGCACCCCAGGTGCTTCAGGCTTGGATTGCAGATGCCATGGCTAGCAACATCTGTTCCTTCAATTTTATTTTTTATTACCAATTAATAGCCACTAAAAACTGAGAGGGCGCAGCCTTGAGCGTGCTGAGTGATGCCCTCTCGACTTCGCTCGCGCGCCGGCGGCGGCGCAACGGGAGAGAGAACTAGAAGGTTCGGCAGCCGGTCTCCGCGCCTGACCAATGAAGACACGCACCAGCGTGAGAAAGGGAAGGAATTTGTACAGTTGCAAACAGATGCGGAGCGCGCCTATAATAAAGGGCGTCGACCGCTGTCAGTCAGCCCGAGCCGCCGTTTAAGCTTGAGAGTTAGTTTCGTTTGAGAACGTTTGGTTCCGACCCATATTTGTGCAATTAAGGAGGCTTGCAACCTCACTGCCGGGGAGGAAGATAGTGAGCAACCTAGGATTGCATGATAGAATTTCGGAAAGAAACGCGTAGGCAAAATTACCGACCGAAGTGAGGAAATTACTCACTATCAAAGCAACTGCAAAAAAACATGCACCCCGCATTTCATGGAAGCAAGAGGAGAGACAGAGCACACACACAGCCTATGTAGATGGGGCGGAATACGAAGGAGCTGACTCTTTTGTGGTCGTGGGCGCGAACGACTCCGGTGAAACGTTAACGGCCGCTTCGGTCAAAACAAAGAACTCAGGGAAAGCGGAGGAGGCGGCTATCGCCATAGGAAGGACCAGCACCAAAGCAGTCACACACAATTAACGACTCCATGTTGGCTATCACCAATTTCGCGCGGGGTATGATCTGCCAGGAGGAAGAACGAATCTTAAGACATCAAGACTGGGACCACAGAGAGGTGGAACTAATATGAGCGCCGGCACACCCGAGTAACAGGGCAAACGAGTTGGCTCACAGTATAGCTCGAGGTCATGTCACCGGCTCAGTGAGCCGGGTACAGTCCCGGTATTTCACGAGAGATGCATTCATATCATTTCAAGAATACACCAATCAGTTTAAACTAGAAAGGAGGATCTATCCGCCACCAGACAAAAAGCTGGACAAAATCCAGGAGGTAACGTGTCGTCGGCTCCAGACGCGAGCCTTCTTTAGCCCGTCGAGACTAGCACATATGTATCCAACAGAATGCAACGCTACTTGGAAACAATGCTTCGAGATAGCCGGATATGACCACATTTTATGGAGCTGCAGAAAGGCGCCGCCACCGGCGGACCTAATTCCAGACCCTTCTCTAGAGCGGTGGGGGGCTTTACTGGCCAGATCAGACCCGCTGACGCAAGTCCGGGCCACTGAGTGGGTTCAAAAGGTAGCCAAGAGCCATGGGCTCGAAGCCACCTGGTATAATGTCCACTAGGGCTCAATACTGGCAATAAACTTTTTTCAAATCCAATCCAACAAATGGCCCCGTTTGAAATTCCCGCACTCTGACGTCATGACCATTTCGACCAATTGAACTGCTTCCGCCTTAATATTTACCTTGAGCGGCCAGCCTGCGACGACCAAGTGGGTGTTGATATGTTTTGCCCGGCTAGTAGCGTGTTCCACCAGGCATCGGGTCCAGGAGCGCCGCTGCTGTGCCGACGGAGGAAGGAACGTGGGCCGGAGACAGGGAGTAGGGGAAGTGAAGGAAAAACTGTATTCACATATTTACAAAGTTATTTACAAGCAATGACAAATGAGGTAAAAGCTGAGAAGTCTCGGGGAAACGCTGAAGGAATCGCTCAGGGAATCGCTCTCGATGAACGTGTCAAGCGCTTTAAATAGACCCCCCCCGAGATCTTCTCGCCTTTTCCGACCAACCGTAGGGACTTCGTCTGGTGCGCCAAGGTCGTTCCCGCTTCGTCTTCTTCCTCGGCTGAGGCACTTGGACACCCGAAAGTGTCCCGTCCGGCCAGGTGGATTCCATATCTTGTTTCAAGGAAATGCCCCAAAGGCAAACACCTGCTGCGGCGTCACCCCGCTGTTGACAAAAGAGCGAGGCGCGGATGAATGGCAGACGCTCGTCTCCGCAGTTGGCAGCAGGCGTTGAGTCATGTCACGCTGGCAGAGGCACACACTAAGTCGCAGGGTCAATACTGCTGCGTGGGGTGCCGTTTAAGGGGAACTCCGGAAAAACACGTCGTGGCAGTTTGGCAGAAGTGGAGGTACGTGGAATCCAGGAGTCGAATGCGAACCTCGTGTTCGGTTCCACCTTTCTTGTAAGGTCGCATGGAAGCGCGTGCACAGAGAAAGACCACAATATCAGAACCACGCACTGCCTCTGGGAATGGCCTCTGTAGATACAGGTGTGACGGGAACACACAAACAGAGTTATGGGGGGGGGGGGGGGGGGTAGAGTCAGAACAGTGTGCGCGTGCTCGTGCGCTTCGTCACGAACAATGTTCGCGCGCGATGCTCTCACTGGCGTAGGGAAACGCATCTGTGGTGGCCTGAAAGTCATCCCGTGTGCCGCAACCAGCCAGCCCCCCCCCCCCCCCCACCACGCAATTTGCACGCCCGCGCACTCTCAACAACTTGCGCTGCGCAGCACCGCACAGGTATTTTTGTTTTCATATCCTGTACTTGTACATTGTGTATATTGCCATCCTACCCCTACTATCGCTACCCCCTTTCTTTCTTCCTCCCTGTCCTCTCCATTTCCTTTTATTACCTCGAGCCGCGCCCCAGATGCTTCAGGCTTGGATTGCAGATGCCACGGCTAGCAACATCTGTTCCTTCAATTTTATTTTTTATTACTAATTAATAGCCACTAAAAATTGAGAGGGCGCAGCCTTGAGCGTGCTGAGTGATGTCCTCTTGACTTCGCTCGCGCGCCGGCGGCGGCGCAACGGGAGAGAGAACTAGAAGGTTCGGCAGCCGGTCTCCGCGCCTGACCAATGAACACGCGCACCAGCGCGAGAAAGGGAAGGAATATGTACAGTTGTACAGCATAGGACCTGCGCCGTAGAAATCTATATCCAGCACAACACCGCAGCAAAATTCAAGGTTACAGCGTCTATTGGACCTCATACACAGGGGTGACCACGTTAGTAGGCGTGTCTAATAGACGACGCGGAATTCAAGAGACCGATATCGGGAAACGAAAACATCATCGGCTAGTTTTACCTGGTTCCTGCTACAAAACAGCCTTTCCCAAGAAGAGGAGAGTGAAATGGGGGCGGCGATCGCCAATGACACTGCAAAAGCCGACGCAGCTAAACTCCTCTCCTTTGGAATGGGCAATATGGTCGATGAAATATGAAACGGAAAAGAAGTAGAAAGAAGTAGAAAGAAGAAGTTAAAGTCGCCGAAAAGAACAATGGGAGTATGTTGGTGAGCCGCTGTTATCGCGCGAAGGGTTTCGTGAAAATTAGCAACAAAAGAATCGGTTAAATCAGGTAGACGACGCGGAATTCAAGAGACCGATATCGGGAAACGAAAACATCATCGGCTAGTTTTACCTGGTTCCTGCTACAAGGGCGTCGACCGCTGTCAGTCAGCCCGAGCCGCCGTCTAAGCTTGAGAGTTAGTTTTTATTTGAGAACGTTCGGTTCCGACCCATTCTCTGGCTTGCGATCGGTGAAAGCTGGGCGCTAAAGGACCACTCCCCGGTCACCCGTTTGCTGGTTTCGTGCTGAGCTTGCGCCTCATTCACCTAATCTGTGCAAGCAGAAGAGCCGAGTGACGCCGCATGCCATACCTGTGTATGAAATTTTATTACGTGATTTTCTCTTTCCTCAATGCCGACAAAATATTCTCTCGTAACGTGACCAATGCTGTATTCGGCTCAGCTAGCTCCGGTGCTTTGCTGAACAGGGAAATGTGAGTGGCACTTTTGTGATGGAGTTTTATAGGAGTGTTATCCTCATCAACATTAGAACGAAATGAAGCCTGGTACAGCAAAGGCGGCACAGGCAACCGCTATTTTTTCGCAAGGCTGCAAGCCATTAAAAGGTAGAACGAGGATCTTTTGTGAATACCGACATACTGACATTTGACATTGAAAAATGAATGAATAATATTTTACATCACGACAATTTGTGGCCATCCTCAGAATATCGGTGGTTGTTTGGGGTATGACCTATTCCGCATGTGTGCGCATTAATGCTATAACGTTAGGCACTTAACGCGGAGGTTAGTGGCCTCGTACAATTTAGTGCGCTGGCACAAAGAAGCCCGAATGTCGGCGATTTTTTCCTGAAGTCTGCTAGGCCTTGAAAGCCGATCCTCGGCTCGAAACCGAAACCGAAGTGAAAACCAAAGTTCTAGCGCGCCTAATTCGCATTTGGCCTTACCAGGATAAATAATCCGTTTTTTTTAATTTCCCAATGCGCCGCAAAATCTTTCTTTTAAATTTTGTCTATCCCTCGCACATAGTAGCTAAGACTGCCACAAGGATGCGGTTTTGACGCAGCAATAAGGTTGGTAGAGAAAGAATGCTACCATGCTGAGCGGACGTCTGCGGGTATATCGATTGTTATGGTGGAATCATACAATACACGGTCTGTTAGAAAAGTGTCCGACCTTTGGCGGAAGAAAAAAAAACTTGCATAACTGGAGCGTTGGAAACCTAATAATCTTCAAAGTAATCTCCTTGGAACTCCACACACTTCTCCCAGCGGTGCTGCCATTGTTGGAAGCATTCTGAAAAGGCCGCTTTCAGAATGGAGTTTAGCTCAGCTGTCGTTGCAGCCAAAATGTCCTCTCTTGTCTGAAATCCCGCTCCTTTCAATGTCCTCTTGACTTTGGGAAACAGCCAGAAGTCGCCGGGCGCCATATCAGAAGAGTAAGGAGTCTGTTGAACTACAGGAGTCTGCTTTTTCGCCAAAAAAGTCTGAATCAAGTGCGAAGAATGTGCAGGAGCATTTTCGTGATGGATGTGCCAATTTCCAGTTGACCGCAACTCCGGTCTCTTGCGCCGCACAGCACCACGTAGGCGACGGAGGACGTCCCTATAGTACTCTTTGGTCATTGTTTGACCCTCTAGGGTGCGTACTCGTGGTGTGCCACACAGCGGGTGTCAAAGAAAGCTGTAGAATCACTTTGACATTGCTGCGCACTTGGCGGGCCTTCTTTGGTCTCGGTGACATGAAAGGCTTCCATTGTGACGACTGCCATTTGGTTTCCAGGTCGTACCCGTACACCAAAGACTCGTCACCAGTGATTATGGTGTTTATGAAGTCGGGGTCACTGTTTGTGGAATCTGTGGAATCTACCATGTCCTTCGAGACTTCAACGCGAAGCTGCTTTTGCTCCGCCGTGAGCAGCTTCGGCACGAATTTCACCGCAACTCTCTCCATGGACAAACCTTCGGGGATAATGGAATGTGCAGAAAAATTGCTGATGTCCACCTCTTCCACAATTTCTCAGATAGTCACACGACCGTCCCGCATCACCACAGCGTTCACTTCGACAATGACCTAGTTAGTCATTTCGGCATGTTGATGGCCGGCCGGAGGGTGGCTCGCTCTCCGCCGATGTGCGGCCATTTTTAAACCAATTGTACCACTGTTTAATTTTTGTGCTGCTCATAGCATCTTCACCAAAAGCCGCACTGAATATTCCGAACAGTTTCCACTTGGTTGTCATCCCGTTTCTGGCAAAATTTGATGCAGTAGCGCTGCTCCTATCGGTCCGCTATTTTCCTTGTAACAAAAAACCGACGAGAGCACTGCGCACTGCCTCACTCAAACGCTGCGTCCCAGCGACTGACGCTATCGGCAGGCGGGAAAATATTCGTACATGTGCACGAAGGTTCAAGGTCGGCTGGTACAAGCGCGCTTGTTACATATCCATCAGGTGCTCGCAAAAAAAAAAGTAGGATACTTTTCTAACAGACCTCGTCTAAGCAAATATTCCGCTCATAAACAGCCTCCCGTTGAAAAATGCACTTTTCCAGATTTTTGTGCTTGTGTTTCCCGATGGCTTTTAGTAGTGTGGCCAAATTAATAAAAATATCCATGATTTCTTTTTCTTCTGAGGCACGGCGGTTATTTTGAGGAGAAAGAAGAACGAGCGGCTAGTCACCGTACCTAAAGAGGTGAAGAAGAAGAAGTAGTCACCGTACCTTGGCCAATCCCCCCGCGTGGGTACGTGCCATTTTCATATGGTGAAGAAGAAGAAGTAGTCACCAGACCTGCTCTCTCTCGCGCCCTCGTGCAGAGCTAGACCGCAATCAGCTTTCTCCTGAATACCGCGATTTTGTCTTAAGTCATGTACGCCCAACGCAACCCATCCAACTCGGCGATTCCTCTCAAGCCGACGAAACCGGTGAGTTCCGCACGACACCACTGGCAGAGCCGTCTGCCGTGCTTTCCTCGGGACCAAGCTCAGCTAAGCTCAAACTGGGTGCGACTTAACGCTCGGGGTAGCGTCTTCTGCAACCGACATGGCGCTACCCTGGGTTCCTTGGCGTTAAACCAAGACAGAATTCCTCGTTTTCAGGGTGTGGAGAGGTAGCTAGTGGTTGGCATTACCTGACAGTAGCCGGGGAGCAGCCACCGACGTGTACCTCGATCTTCGGCAGACAAAATTTGGTATTCATGCCGCCCCAAAATGCTGCGTCCGTGCCCGGCACGGAATTGGCGCATTAGTGGCACACTGCCGCCAGCCTGTCCACCGCAGAGAGATAAAACTGCGTCAGGACGCTCCCCACATTTACGCGGCCGCCAGGTATTGCACTCGGCTACATAGCGTTCTTTGCATAATAATACGAGCTCTTCCGTGCAGTGTAGACGCGTTCAGGGCTTGGAATAGGGAGACTACTGCGCCGGCAGCCGGCAAAACAGTCCGCACCAATCCATGCCGGCAGTTTGATCCTCCTGGCTGAGTCCGGTCACATCACGGCACACAGCCAGTGAAACGATTTTGCCCGAATGCTCTTTTAACGCGAAAGCGTTGAAGGCCTCGGTGCCCAGCAATATCGGAGTCGCCGTTTTCAGCGTTGTCAGCGTCGGTGCTGCCAGCAAAAATAGGGCAGCGTCGGGTTGCGGAGGCGGGCCACCCAGCGGTGAAGCAGCCTAGGAGCGACACTTGGGTCACGTGACCTTGTGGCGTAATCACAGCGCACCTGCGCACTGGAATGTGAGCACGCTCAGCACCGTTGCAGGTGGCTGTTGTATTAGTGATTTATCGCCAGAGGTTTCTCGGAAAAAGCAACGTGAGTCGAGGAAGCCCCGTCGGCGCCTGCCTTCGCCGGGCAGAAGAGGTGCGCGGACTCCTGGGACCTCCTGTGAGGAGGAAGTTGGGAATGAGCAGTTCTGTATGCATGGGCATAAAATCATGAACGCTATCGCGTCATATCTATAAAGTGGAGCTTATACGTGTCTTCCGATTGTTTCCAGCAGTTTTTATGGCGGAACACCTGTACAAAAAGCAGCTGGCAGTCAATCCTAACCCAATGAATTTCACAATGATACCTAATGGCGACACACTCCAAACGGAAACAAATATTGATTGGTACTGCTTGCTTTTCGCATTTATAGAAACAAAAACAAAAAATCTTTCTCGACAGGCTCTGTGCCCGTCATCTGAACTGCTGACTGCAGAAGCAGCGCATTCCTTTTACGGATGTCTTGGTAGCGCAAAGTTGATTGTTGTGTAGTTGTTTGACATGTTCTTTGCCCGCACTTTCCTTCGATGATCTGGGTACTCACATATAATAAATCTCATTCGAGGCGGCACAAACAGCTGGCCGAATATTTGGAGAGAGGTGGCTATGTCTGGCGCTATATAGGACCAGTGCTGACTTCATTGTCCCCATATGGGCAGTGTCATTCAGTGTCATATCATACAATGGCCCTACTTATCTGCTGTTCTCCCCATACTAAGGCGGAAGCCTTTAATGCCTCATAGTTGTAAGCATGAGCTGTCGACAAAAATGTCACACTTTTCCATTGGTCCAAACGTTCACGACGTCACAGTGCGCGAATTTCAAACAGGGCCAATTGTACTTTGGCTAGTAACCATGCAACCAATTAAAGGGATCGTATAGTGATGCTCCAAGTAAGTAGGGCTGAGCTTAGTTAATTGCTTAATTACCCAATTAGCCTAATTAATCCTTCTTGTCAGGCCAGATAAATAGAACCGAGTAGGAAATTGGTCGAGCTGGGGAATCGAACCAGGCTCTCCAGAGTGCGAGACAAGCACGCTAGCCACTCCGCTATGCCAGCTCGATGGTTCGGAATGAACAAAGGCGCGTCTAATGAATACGGTGTCTTAGTTCACTCCCATCTTCCTCCCTTCCCTTACGGCGAGGTTGAGGTGTCCACCGAGATATGCGAGACAGATACAAATCCTTTCCTCAAAAGCCAATGTAATGATGAGCTAGGCGTTGAGCCGAACTGGCGCCCGTCTCGGCTGCGGGAGGTGGGTGGTTCGAAACCAACCCGCCGCCGGGCACCCACCGGTCAAAAGGGTACAAGCGTCCCCCGGCCTGGCGCTCGGCTTCCTTTAGGGGTGTACGTTTGGGAGAAGTGAAAAAAAAGGGCCACAAATTGGGCTTATGCCGCACGAGGCGGACTTATGGTTGCTTGGCGGGGGAACTTATCACTCATCCGTCAAGGCAACTTTTTGGTCTAAGACCCTTTTCCCAAGCATTTCACCCTAGAAGAGCCGAGCACCAGGCCAGGGGAAATCTTGTACCCATTAAAGAAACCGGTGGGTACCCGGCGGCACTGGGGATCGAACCCAGCACCTCCCGAATGCGAGGCGGATGCTCTACCACAAGGCCACGCTTCGGTCAAGGCGAACGTACACCCAAACGTACACCCCAAAGGAAGCCGAGCGCCAGGCCGGGGGACGCTTGTACCCTTTTGACCTGTGGGTGCCCGGCGGTGGGTTGGTTTCGAACCACCCACCTCCCGCAGCCGAGACGGGCGCTCAAACTACTAGGCCACCGAAGCGTGGCCTACCGAAGCGTGGCCTTGTGGTAGAGCATCCGCCTCGCATTCGGGAGGTGCTGGGTTCGATCCCCAGTGCCGCCGGGTACCCACCGGTTTCTTTAATGGGTACAAGATTTCCCCTGGCCTGGTGCTCGGCTCTTCTAGGGTGAAATGCTTGGGAAAAGGGTCTTAGACCAAAGAGTTGCCTTGACGGATGAGTGATAAGTTCCCCCGACAAGCAACCATAAGTCCGCCTCGTGCGGCATAAGCCCAATTTGTGGCCCTTTTTTTCACTTCTCCCAAACGTACACCCCTAAAGGAAGCCGAGCGCCAGGCCGGGGGACGCTTGTACCCTTTTGACCGGTGGGTGCCTAGCGGCGGGTTGGTTTCGAACCACCCACCTCCCGCAGCCGAGACGGGCGCTCAAACCACTAGGCCACGACTGCGGTGTTCTGTGGACTCCCTGACAGCTTTGCAAGACGCTGTCGCGTTCCACTCTTAGAGGCGAAGCTTAACATCTTAACCAGACATCAGTGACCCAAGCAGCAACACCGCATTTAGGGCTTTCGTCTCACCGCACTTTAGGTGAACAAAGAGCCCCCCTCAATTTTTTTCTATGTCCCTTTATATCACCTCCAACAATGACCCTAAATGTCCACTGTTGTCACCGTATTGCCAATGCCTCTTCATTACACCTTTCTTTGGAGGAGAAATTCGAGGCCCGTGTACTGTGCGATGTCAGTGCACGTTAAAGAATCCCAGGTGGTCGAAATTTCCGGAGCCCTCCACTACGGCGTCTCTCATAGCCTCAGTCGCTTTGGGACGTTAAACCCCATAAACCAAACCAAACCATCATTACACCTCCAACGATGGCCCTACTTGTGGATTGTAGCCCCCTTATTGGCAATGCCGATCCATTACGCCTGCAATGATGGCCCTACTTGTCCATTTAGCCCTCATAATGCCAAAACCACTTCACTAGACCTCCAACGATGGCCCTACTTGTCTGCTCTTATCCCTATTTTGGGAGTGCCACCTCTTTACACCTCAATCATGGGCCTACTTGTGCTCTATTTTCTCTGCATTCGCAATGCCACTCCATGACACTTCCAATGAAATCGTGAAAGATTCTCTTTTTTGATATTCGCGCATGTTTGCTGATTTGCAATTAGTTGCCTTGTTTCGTAAACAACTGCGTCAAACCATGATGTGAACTCACTCAACGGTGCAAACAAGCCAAGTTATCAAAAAATGAGCTATGGTCAGATTTATTCCTCAAGGCAACAATTTTCAAAATCGGCGTCTTTTGTCTTTACGGTATGTGGTGTAGGGGGAAGAAATTTGTTGCTTTGAATCTTCCTCTGACAGGGTCAGGAAAAAGCACAGAAGCGATCTTTTGCGTGTGAATGGGCTGCGTTTCACAATGTATCATTTTCTGTTCTTTTTCATGCAAAGTCAGTGCTTTGCTATTACTATAAATGATACATTCTTATCGAAGCGGATATAGAGTTCTACGACAAACAAGTCGAGAGAGCCAAATTCATTACTTAATGGACATTTGATGAGTGCAAGGGCAAGTGACGCTGCCTACGGCACTGAGAGCTGTCTAGGAGCGGAGAAAAAATGTGTTACATAAACAAAAATTAAAACTTTTGGTCCCCGCTCCTTAGCTTCGAAACGAAGTTGCCAAGCTTTTCCTAAATAAAGAGATTAAGGGACATTAGCACTGCTGTAGATTTAAGAGATTTAGGTGGGCTACAACGAAGGCACGCTAACATGGGCTCCGCGTTTACATCAATACCACAGTTGCGCATCGCATTTCCTAGTGTATCACGCTGAGGGGGCACTCCATGCCTGCATGTACCACATGAAGTCAAGCGAGAACAGTGGGCTCTTGGCCAGGGCACGCGGCGGGGGAGGGTAGCCGCTCACATCTTATGCGCAGTCTGCATGCTTTGTTATGCGTCTTAGGGGGTACTATGTAGGCTCCCAGGTAGGAGGAGGGGGGGGGGGGCACAAATCTAGGCGCCGTACCGAAACCTGTTTCTACTCACCCCAGCAGGCGCCTGCTTTAGACTTGCACTTGTTGTTCCGGCCCCATCCTGAGCGATTGGTGCATTTTCAAGGCGCATTTCCCCTGTTTGCATGAGTGCGGTACACCAGAAAGTTGATATGATGCGCTGCTCTCGCATTCATGTAAACACGGCTTATCAGCCGCCCTAGTGCTATGCGCTTTTCTTTAAGTTCATTTAATGTACCTACCCATTAATTCTAAATATTTTACCATGTAAGTACTTTCGCGCAACTCAAACTGCAGTCAAATTCATACCGAGGATATTTTCCAACTTCACTGTCTGGGATAGCAAGGTACCTAAAAAAAAGGCTGTTAAAAAATTCGCGGGGCACTTTGTTGACCTAAAATGCGGTGAGGCGAAAGCCTTAAGCGCGGTGTTGCTGCTTGTGTCACTGATGCGTTGTTAAGATGTCAGGCTTCGCCTCTAAGAGTCAACCCGACAGCGTCTTGCAACGCTGCCAGGGAGTCCATAGAACTTGCGAGTATGTTTTTGCAGGCTAGTTGGTGCCTAAGCATTGTGGGTTTTTTGCGCAAAAGACACGACACAAAGAAACGAGGTAGACAGGACAAAAGCGCTTGTCCTGTCTACCTCGTTTCTTTGTGTCGTGTCTTTTGCGCAAAAAACCCACAAAGTCCATAGAACGCCATCGCCAGTTCGGTTATACACGGAAAAGAAATGTATCTGTCTCGCATATCTGGGTGGACACCTTAACGTCGCCGTAACGGGAAGAAGGAAGATGGGAGTGAACGAAGACATCGTATTCACTGGACGCGCCTTTGTTGATTCCAAACCGTCGAGCTGGAATGGCGGAAACGTATGTTGGTGGGATCCTATAGACCAATCAGCCTCACAAATTCGGATTACAAGGTGTTCATGAAGATTTTAGCCAGCAGATTGCAAAGTGTAATCGCCAAGTTAGTTGGGCCGCATCGAACCTGTGGCTTTCGACCGTGTTTCTCATGACATTCTTTTCTCCATTCTAGAGCATGCCAACCTGGGTAGCGTAATAGTAGAAGGGGTAAAAATGGCTTACGCAAATTGTACGACGCGAATTATAGTTAACGGCGAACTTACCAACAGCCTCACAGTACGCTCGTCGGTGAGACAAAGATGCCCGCTCTCTCCCCTGCTTTTTGCAGTATATCTCGAGCCGTTGTGCTTGGCCATTCTTAACAGTGACTGCAATTCTGGATTCAAGCTTCAGGCAGCCGAAGTGAAAATCCTTGCATACGCGGACGACATAGCGGTATTTTGCACAAACAGAGACAGCATTTGTGAAGCTACGAATGTGGTCGAAAAGTTCTGGGACCAAACTGGATGTCAGGTAATTTGGGGAAAAAGCTCCGGATATTGGCATGGGGAATGGGATGTTTCACCAGATTTTTTTTCTCGACTGCAATGGACTGACTTACCGACGCGGTACCTTCGGGTGCCCCTAAAAAGTTATCGCGATCCCAGCACACACTCGAATGAAGAGACGATAAAGGCAAGAGAGAAAGCGGACGCGTGGCAAGGAAGGCAGCTGTCAATGTTTTCACGTGCCTTTGTGTGCCTTAGTGTGCAATGTTTGCTTGATTTCTAAGATATGGTACGTCATGAATGTGCTCTGTGCGTCGCGCAGCAATATTAAAAAAATCCGTCGAATGTTAACAGTTTTTCTTTTGGCGTCGACCTGGGAGAAAACCAAGCGAATAAACTTGTTTATTTCAGTCAAAAGCGGTGGCGTTGGACTGGTTCATTTGTTTTTGCGTCAAGTGGTGTCGCGCTTTATTTTCCTTCGTGATCAAAATGACATATTCTTGAGAACTGTTATCCAAATGCGGTTGCAAAGGCTGCTCTCCGGAATTATAGTGTCATCGTGTGAAATGGTTTTTAATGGGTTTTTTTATCTGTTTCGTTTCATTGCTTCTTTTGTTTTTGTTTTTGTTGAGCTGGTACCATATGCTGTTACACACTGTTCTTGCCCCCGCCTTATGTAATGCCCACGGGCCCTTAAGGCTTCAATAAATGAAATGAAATGAAATGAAACATGTGTGGTGCTGTAAACGGATATTTTCGTGAGGTTGTCCTTTCCTTCAGGTTGTTGGAAGTGCGGTTTTCACTAGAATACCTGTATAACGTTCCGAAAAAGAAGCTGTATCTGGTTGATATTATGCTGCCGCCACCTTTGTATCTGTGAGGATCTGTGAGATTGCAGGTCTTATTTTACACAAACACAAAAGTACAAAGAATAAACGAGGCGGCTTTTATAGGAAAGGAAACCAATTTCAGTATGAGAGTGAAAAAAGGAAAGGAACAAGAGAGCAACGCAACAACACACGGGAAATACACACGGGGGAACAGAACAAAGTGCTTACGAAAAATACAGGAAAAAGAAAGTCAAAAAGGAGAGTCACACTACTTGTCTCTCATTCGAGCAACGACCGGGGAGGACTGGCTGGGTGTCGGGCAGTCAGGGAGTCTGTGGGCGTTCCAATGTCGATGCAACGCTACCGAAGCGTCAGCGTCTGTGGGCTTCGAGCACGGTTCCCAGGTCTGGTATCCCGGAAAGGTCACGTAGGCGTCAGAGGCGGCCTGTGTGGAGCAGCTGACGGATGGACGGAGAAGAGTGGCGCCTGGGCCTGGTGGTTGAGGCTCTCGACGATGGATGTCCAGGTCTGGTGGCCCGGACGTCTGCGGCTGAGGCCCAAGCCCGGAACTCGGGGAGCCAGCAGAACTCGTCCACGTCCGTCGCCCACCTCGCTCTTCTCTTCTCTGCCACGTAATCCTCTTCTACCTGTCCCGGCGTTCCCCTCCGCACGCGCTCCTCGTGCTTTTTCTTCTTCTCCTCACAAACGACGCTGGGTGGCGCTATCTCCTTACAGAAGGCCGCCTCTTCGGAAGTTTTTTCCAAGGGAAAGAACTCAACTTCAGGAGAGCGACCCCAGACGCGTTCGACGATCGCACCACAGAACACCGCACCACAGCGCGCACACTACACGCCACACATAATCCGATGGTCGTCAATGCTCGAAGCGTCCACAGACATTCGCACACACAACACAGAGAGTATATGAAATGTCAACGTAAAGCGTCCATAGAGGGCAAAGAAACACGGAAGGCATAAAAAGTAGATAGCCGACACTTAAAAACAAACATGAACAAACAAAAACAATTCCAACAAGGAACAGGTGTGGGCTCCATTCTTCCGTATTCCATTGTTCACATCAAACCACTTCACCGTCGCGAGAACTCTTTCAGCTAGTACTTCCGTTTTCTTTTGTGAAACCGTTTTCTCCAAACCGACCTCGGTCTCCACCATGATTTTACATGTTCCCGTCCTACGATGTTATTCATTCTGTTCTCCCTTGCCTTCGACACAGTCCGTTGACACGGATCACACGATCTGACATAACTCTTAATGTCAGCCTGTACACCGGGCCAATAAAACTCACTGAGCACTCTTGCTACTGTTTTCCGTATTCCTTGATGGCCGGATAATGCACTCTTATGCGCCAACTTAAGGACTTGCGTGCGTAAGCCCTTCGGTACCACCGCTGGCTCAACGACTCGGCCGGGACACACTTGGTATGTCCGGAAAAGAACACCGTCATCTGTATCAAAAGAGTGGGCGGTCTGTCCCTTGCCACGAAATATTTGCCCCAACTTCCTGCGACACACCACTAAGGTCGGGTCTTCTTCCTGTACGAGGCGAAACTCAGGCCGTGACAAGTGGAGTGTGTTCAGAGTGGGGCTTTTACTACTCTTTGAAACCTTTGCTGTCACCGTAAGGGAAGGAACTTTGACCGAACTCGTCATGGCAAGGGAAACTGCCTGATCAGTTAGAACTGGCGGGTCGACCGAGAATGGAAATTTAGCGCCAGGGACATTGCCTATTATGATATCGTACAGCGGTGTAGACAAGCACTGCGCGATGGCCCTACCCGAAAGGTATGGTGAGGAAATCACCACCTCCGCTTCCGGAACTTCTACACGGGTCCCGATGGCCAAGAATAATGTAGCCTGTTTCCCTGTAAGTGCCGCTGCCGGTACAAGGGACTCACGCACAACAATGCCGGTGCTGCCCGTATCCCGTAATACCGAACCAGGCTGGCCGAACACCTCACCGTGGCCCACTGGCATAGCAGCTTCCACAGGGTTGGAAGGACAGACCATGTCCCCTAACTGGCCCTCTACGCGCGTTACCACTGCAGGGTTATCGGGATGTGAATATCGAGGTGTCATGCAACAGGCGGACTCCTCACGGTCTCCTGGTCTCTTCACTCTGCATGACTGGGCATCATGTCCTACCTCGCGGCACCAGGTGCAATACAATTGCTTCGGCTTCGTCCGACGATCCGCCGCTTTGTGCCCAGTCTTCTCGCAAAGAAAACACCTAAGGCGGGATTGTGAACCTGAAACCTCGTCCTTGGCTTTATTCATCGTGTGCTCCCCCTGCTCTTTGAAGACTAACAAGTTATTTTGCCGCTGCGCTTCGAGAAAATGATCGGCAGCCTCCGCCAGCTTGGACACTGTCTTGCCCTCCCGCTCACGTAAGAAAAGGGCTAAACGAGAATGACAGTTGTTCAGAAATTGTTCGCTCACGACCATCTCGCGAACCACCTCAAAAGTGAGGCCTTCTCCCCGCATCTCGACCCAACGGTCAAAGAAGCTAAACAACCTGGCAGCATATTGCGAGGCCGTTTCGCCATCCTGGGGCTTGCTTTGGCGAAACTTTTCTCGGTACCCTTCCGCGGGGAACCTAAACCTCTGAAGCAAGGCAAGCTTCGCTTTGTCAGAGTCCACTGAATCCTCAGGCGAGAGCCGACCGAAGACCCTAAGTGCTTCGCCGCCAAGGCACAAGCTCAACGCCGTTGCCCACTTTTCTTTTGGCCAACCCTGCCCCGTGGCCACATGCTCAAACCTCTTTAAATAGGCATCGAGGTCATCCCGCGCTTCATTGAACTGTGCTATAAGGCTGTGCGGGTTAATGGAGCTGGCTGATGAGACACTACGCTCTCCACGGTCACTCGGAGGATTTGCGCCACCCTCCATGAGCCTTATTTGTAGCTGCAAGTTCCGCGCCTCTAACTCCAATTTCTGTTTCTCCGTCTCCAAATTCCGTGCCTCTAATTCCAATTTCTGCTTCGCAGCTTCACGCTCAGCGGCTCTCTCTTCCCGTGCCTTACGAAGCTCGGCCTCCACCCACGCTCGTAACTCCGCGCCGCACAAGCCCATGCGCTCGCCTAAAGCAACCAAATGTGACGCGCTCATAGTGTGCCTAAATTAACACACCAGGCAAAAAAATAAAAACCGACCTCGTCCTGTCGTAGTGGACGCCAAATTTGTGAGGATCTGTGAGATTGCAGGTCTTATTTTACACAAACACAAAAGTACAAACAATAAACGAGGCGGCTTTTATAGGAAAGGAAACCAATTTCAGTATGAGAGTGAAAAAAGGAAAGGAACAAGAGAGCAACGCAACAACACACGGGAAATACACACGGGGGAACAAAGTGCTTACGAAAAATACAGGAAAAAGAAAGTCAAAAAGGAGAGTCACACTACTTGTCTCTCATTCAAGCAACGAGCGGGGAGGACTGGCTGGGTGTCGGGCAGTCAGGGAGTCTGTGGGCGTTCCAATGTCGATGCAACGCTACCGAAGCGTCAGCGTCTGTGGGCTTCGAGCACGGTTCCCAGGTCTGGTATCGCGGAAAGGTCACGTAGGCGCCAGAGGCGGCCTGTGTGGAGCAGCTGACGTATGGACGGAGAAGAGTGGCGCCTGGGCGTGGTGGTTGAGGCTCTCGACGATGGATGTCCAGGTCTGGTGGCCCGGACGTCTGCGGCTGAGGCCCAAGCCCGGAACTCGGGAAGCCAGCAGAACTCGTCCACGTCCGTCGCCCACCTCGCTCTTCTCTTCTCTGCCACGTAATCCTCTTCTGCCTGTCCCGGCGTTCCCCTCCGCACGCGCTCCTCGTGCTTTTTCTTCTCCTCACAAACGACGCTGGGTGGCGCTATCTCCTTACAGTATTGTGCACCTTACCCTGGAGGCCCAGGGCAGGATATTTTAAAACGGGTGAAAAAGATGCCGGTCCGGCCGACAGTGAAAACATTCTTTTTCAAATTGCACTCTAATACACTACCCGTTAAAACCTGGCTCCATGGAAAAGGAATATTTGTCCCATGGACAACAAATTGCCTTTTATGTAAGCAGATGGAGACAAATGAACATGTTTTCCTAGACTGCTGGGACGCCATATTCTTTTGGGATGTCCTGCAGAGAACCATCAAGAAAGAACTACCACTGCACCCTTATGGTATCAGGTTTCTACCATTTGATCGCAAAGAGGTACCCTATGACTTATTAATGCTTCTTGGCCTCCATAGCTTGTGGAAAACGCGAATGCAAGTAAGGCATGCGGATATAAACACTCGTAGTACAGGTGAGAACTTTGTTGAAAGTGCTGTTTATATGCAGGAATGTTACCAGACGCAGCGTGACCCACCCCAGTGGGTAACACTACTAGAAGATCTAGTGAAACTTAAGAAATTTTAACTTCGCCCGTATCAGCTCAAGTGTAGCTGAAGTGTTCTTATTGTTTTCATGTCGATCTCGAAAATAAAGAAAAAAAAAGCTGGTATGGTGGCGTTGTTAGCATGCTCGTCTCGCACTCTGGAGACCGGGGTTCGATTCCCGAACTCGAGCAATTTTTACTCGCTTTTATTTATTCATCTGGCCTGACTAGAAGGGTTAATCAGGCTAATTTGTAAATAAAGCAATTAACTAAACTCAGTCCAACGTACTTGGAGCATCACTATACGATCCCTTTAATTGGTTGCATGGTTACTAGCCAAAGTACAATTGGCACCGTTTGAAATTCGCTCACTGTGACGTCACGACCGTTTCGACCAATTGAAAAGCGTGACATTTCTGTCGACGCCTCTTGCTTACAGCGATGAGGTATTAAAGGCTTCCGCCTTAAAATAGACAGCGGTCACCACACTGTCTCGTCCAGAGCTTAAACGCCATCGCCCGTTCGGTTGTACACCTTGCTCGTCGGTAAATTGGTTAAGCGTTCAAGCGTTGTTAGTCTTTTAAGAGATTGCTGCGTAGAGTGTTGAGAGCGCTTGCTTATTCACAGCCTGAGAAGATATGAAGTTTATTTATTTACAGAATACTGCAGGCCCTTCTCGGCCCTAGTACGCTTTTAGCTCCCGCTCTCGTCAAACACAGAGGTGAACATCATCGCGATAAAATGCCTCACCCACAGGATGCTCACTCTAGAAAAAAAAAACAAATAAATTGCGTTTTACGTTTCTACAATTTAACTAATTCACAAATATATAGCAAGACGCATTTGGGGAGAAGGAATGATCTGATTAAAGCGGGAGTTTGATTTTAATCGCAAATAAACGTTAGACGTGAACAACTTGCAGCACATTTCCAGCTTTAAGAAGCAGGAGACAGGAAAGAAAATGTAGATGTAGGGCAGTTTTGGAAAGTATAACAAAAATGCCGCGAAGCTAAGTTGGGTAGCTTTTTTGATGTCGTAAAGTGTTTTGTTATTCTGCTGTACTCTTGGCTATTCGGTATCGATGGCTCTTGCATACGTTTTTACTTATAAATATCACCTTCATCACATTAAAGATCGCAACTTTTTACCGATCGCAATTGTACTACTTTTTTTTTGCTTTTTCTTTGCGCAAATACTTCTTATCAATGAGCCGGAACTGGTGCTTGCTGAGTAGCGCGCCTACACTCATTTCGAGCTAAAGCAGACACGCGCGGGTGGGCCACATGACTATTGCTACGGCCGACCTTCCCACATTTGTGCGTATAAAATGTAGCGTATTTTTAACTCTACAGGCGAATCATCGGATTCAATTGATAGATGATGTCGCTTGAACGTGTGTTATCCTTTGTTCGCCACGCGTATCATATAGGAAACACTCAAAGAACACGTATTGTGCATGCTAATTTTAGTTGTTGTTTTATATTTTCTGTTTTCATATTAACATATTTTTCTCCGCTTGAACGAAAGCGGCAGACGACCGCAGACATTACTCTAATGTTTGATGCCGTTTTGAAGAAATCCATGCCCAGCTCCACGTTTGCACTTCCAACGTTTGAGGCGCCAAACATGGGGTTCGCTCTTCAGTCTTGTTTTTCCTCTTGCACGCAGACAATTCTTTTACATCTCTGCGTTGTCGTTTCCTTGCCGCTGTTCACGTTTTTAACTGCCTATGACGCATCCTCCAAACATTCGTGAATCCTCCCTATTGAAAAACCCGCTATCGCGGCAAACCAGATTTTAACGGAACATATCGGTTTCATACCGGTCCGGTCTCACTCTCATACCGGCGAGACCCGTCTGGTTTGATGGTTATACCGGTTCATACCGGTCCGGTATCGATCCCAAACTGGACAGACCGCTCCGGTACGGAGCTCATACCGGACAGACCATTCCCGGTTCGAAGCTGAAACCGGACAGACCATTCCGGTACGGAGCTCAAACCGGGCAAACCAGCCTGTATTCACAGCTATATGTACTGCGTGGTTTTGGTGCTTGGTCTCCTGACTGACTGTTGTACGCCAGCAGATATTTTTTAAGGGGAGAGGGGGGGGGGTGTGCAGCGAGCGCATAACTGTGGCAATAAAACGTTCAGTTGGGCGAGTTGGTAGATATTCATGATGTAAACAGCGCGAACTACAAGGGACAAGAAAAGAAGGGACACAGGACGAGCGCAGACTCGCAACTAAAAGGTTTATTCACTGAAACCTTCTTATATGAAGAAACAATCAAAGGGAAGAAGCAACACAAAAAAAATTAAAAAAACATGAAACGCAACATTCGTCAGGTGCTCCCGAGAAAATTCATCTCCCTATCGCAAAGGAAAACGGATGGTTTGCTCACGCAATTCAGTTGATCCCCTGCGATGTGAAAAGCCTCGACAACTTCTCGTGTCGTCTGATCACTGTGGGTGTATAGTACACGTGTTTGATTGAATAATGCAGTGCATTTTTTATTTTTCTTTTTCATGACTTTACATTCTAGACAATGTTTGACCAAATGTGAAAGGTCATCACCAATGTTTAAGTTGTTCCTGTGCTCTTGTAGGCGCTTGTTAAGGCAACGCCCGGTCTGACCAATGTACGCGCTCCACAGGAAAGGACTGTCTGAGTGTTTCCTGCGGGCGCATCTACGGTAGTCAGCGCATGGGACGTGCCTACCGTGGTTGGTGTGCCACATCGGATCATCTCACCGAGTTCCTCTGGAACAATGTTCGTCCTCGACTACCGACCAAGTATAAGAAGAGCGGCTTACAAGAAGGCAAGGTTTTCTCTTTTGTTGACCAACAGATTCCCGAGAGCATCAGCAGCGTACTCAAGCTAGGCCCGAAGCATGCCTTTGAACCCACACTAGACAAGGCCGAAAAGCTCACCCTGTCAAGGTCAATAGCCAAAAAGGTGGAAGAAAATGATAGGCCCCGTTGCATTACAGAGTGCGTCGAAGTCCTAGAGCGCACCAAGACAAAAGCAGCCAAACGCAATCCAGTCGGCACCATAGCGAAGTGGATGTGTTCAAAGGACCTAAGGGTCCTGTTGTCTGACAAGGAAAGATGTTTTACCATCTTTTCTGAAGGCCAATTCCAAGAAAAAGCCCTGGCCGCGGTCATAAAGAACTTCGAGGTGTCTCCGCTGAAAGAGGCCAAGGTCAAGGAGCAAGGCGTCTCCCTTCTAAGCACTCTCGGCCTCGAACGCTTGGCCAAGCAGGTTGGACATCTTTTTCACCGCGAAGACACCCTTCAGAGCGATTGTATCGGAAAGGAGCACATGGCAACACCACGTGTCATAATTTCTGCAACGGCATCTTTCGTCATTGGATGCCTTCGACCCTCTCAAGATCCCCAATTCCGACGCCTTCGTGTCCTTCTTAAAGGAGAACAACCCTAGTGCCTGTGCAGCCTTCAGTATCGATGTCACAGACCTGTATTATAGCCTTCCACATGACTGCCTGTTAAAGCGTGTGAAAAGGTACATTACAGATGACAATGACGAAGTGGCGTTCGTAACACAATGCGGGATGTCTGTGGAAAACTTCCTAGAACTGGTACGGTTTTATTTGCATTCCACTTTCATAGGGTGGCAAGGCAAGCTATTTGCGCAGAAATCAGGAGTGTGCATCGGGTCCAGCGTCGCCCCGGTATTAAGTGACATTTTTCTGTTGTACGTTGACAGGGATCTGGAAAAGAACCTGTCTGGCCTACATCTCAAGACCGTCAGATATGTCGATGACTATCTTATTTTTGTAGAACGTGGGCGTTTTCCGGCTCGAATGGTTGACATTCTAAAAGTGTTCAGGGAGTGTGGGTCGGGGTTGCAGTTCACTTTTGAGGCACCAGTTAACGACGAACTGCAGTTTTTAGACCTGCGGCTGCATTTCGAGCAGAACCATGTTTGCTGGAAGTATAACCCGAGGTCGTCAAAGACACTTCTTAATTCTCACTCCGGTCATTCCAAATTGGTAAAAAATAGCATAATCAGTTCCTGCTTGCGAAGTGCTTTGACCATCACACCATTCAAGACAGCTTCCAGACCCAGTTGTCTAGGGTTAAGTTTGCTGGATATCAAGACCAGATGATAGCAGGGGCGTGTTCTCGGTTAATTCAGTCATTAAAGCGTCAGGCCACTCCGCTTACGACAGACGTCCAGCCTGAAAAGAAGAAATTTGCCGTTTTGCCATATGTACACCGCGTCTCCCACGGACTAAAGAACGTAGCAAGAAGGTACAAAGTTGGCGTGCTTCTTTCAGCCCCCGTCAAGCTCAAACAGATATGCCCTGCCATTGAAAGAAAAAAAGAGGCCAAGAAGAAAAAAGAAGTATGTGGCGTTGCGCACAGGGATAAGTTTGTGGCCTGTAAAACATGTGTTGTATACAGTGTACCCCTTTCCTGTGGAGCGAGTTACATTGGTCAGACCGGGCGTTGCCTTAACAAGCGCCTACAAGAGCACAGGAACAACTTAAACATTGGTGATGACCTTTCACATTTGATCAAACATTGTCTAGAATGTAAAGTCATGAAAAAGAAAAAGAAAAAATGGACTGCATTATTCAATCAAACCCGTGTACTATACACCCACAGTGATCACACGACACGAGAAGTTGTCGAGGCTTTTCACATCGCAGGGGATCAACTGAATTGCGTAAGCAAACCATCTTTTTTCCTTTGCGATAGGGAGATGAATTTTCTCGGGAGCACCTGACGAATGTTGCGTTTCATGGTTTTTAATTTTTTGTGTTGTTTCTTCCCTTTGATTGTTTCTTCATATAAGAAGGTTTCAGTGAATAAACCTTTTAGTTGCGAGTCTGCGCTCGTCCTGTGTCCCTTTTTTTCTTGTCCCTTGTAGTTCGCGCTGTTTACATCATGTGGCAATAAACACTTACACGGTTTTGTTCAAAGCGCTAAGAAAAGGGCAGAGCTTGAGAGCTGCGCAGTGGCAAAACATGCAGTTTGTGCATGAAAGACAGGGGCTGCATGAAGGTGAATTGCGGCAAAATGCCATATTGGCTTCTCGGGCAGCACCCTGACAAATCCAGGGCGTCTGTGTGCGGGCAAGCAGCTGGCATATATCACCGAGCAGCCTTCGTAAGTCCTCCGCCGATTACTTTGGGCTTCACACTGCGGAACCGTCATGCACCATTAGTGAGTTGCCGGGTAACACCCATCGACAGTCCCAAGTACATTAGTTGTACACGAGAAGAGTAGACATTCTCGCATTTAGCCTGCCTGCATATCCTACATCAGAAGTAAAAGGGTTAAGCCTACCCAAATAGCAAGACCTTGCATGTTTCACTCTAATGAAGAGCTGCTCTTTGAACGTCGTGATAAAAAAAGGACGCGCTTCTGAGAATTGTTGGTGCTTCTTTCGCGTTTATCGCATTACATTTTTTTTGGTGTGCTACAGTTGCCACGGAGAAAGCTGACAGATAAAGTTCTTTGCTTGTTTCAATGCACTTCAATTTCGCCAGCACTACAAGCGCTTTCGTCGTCTCCATGCAACACGTGGCGCATGGACTTCACGACTGGTTTATGAACATAGCGAGGCTCCGGCGACTGCGCCAGAGGCTCCATCCAAAAGGTTTGTTACTGTCGCGTCCATTGCAGCAGCTTTCTTAATGTCCGCTAGCAGCAGTCTGTAGCGACGCATCGATGAAGACTGAACATTCCTGGTTTTCATGCAGAAATTCTTTGCGCTTCTTCTTCGTCAAGTGATCGCTGATGTTCACATCATGCATCTCTCTGCAGATTCAATGTACAGTGAGGTAATCGTGCAGGAGCTTGGCGAGGAATTTGTTTCAAGCCAGTGCAAAAGTTCTCGTAGAAGAGGAGTGCAACGATTAGTGCCGATATGACTCATTGCTTCAGAAGCTCCGTGCGCAATGCATCTCAGGATGTACTGGCACCGTATATGCAATAAATGTCTTCTTTGAGTCCTTTCTTTCTTTCTTTGTTGCATGTCCGCTGGCTGCTTGTATGTAAAACGTTACACAACAAGCTCCGGTTGGTGGAAAACAAGCAGAATAAGTCTGCATTGTTGTTGGCCAGGACACATGTATCAAAAGGCTACTTGCATTTAGATGAATGCTTGCCTGTTGTTGAAAAAAAAAATTGCAGAATTCATAGCAAGGGGTCTGGAATAAAGCTAGGAGGACGCACCATCGCATACACTTTCCAACTGGCCTTGCAATTGATAACCCAGTAGTAGTAGTAGTAAAGGACTTTTAATCGACCATAATTTACAGGCCGAGCATTTCGACCGCCTGGGCGACCAGAAGCCGCTGTTCTTCTTCCCCTTCAGCGCCAAGCCAGTCGAGCCAGGTGGTGATGGATAGAGAGGGTGGGGGGAAGGAACCCGACTGCTGAGCAGCCGGGCAATAGAATAGGCAATGGGCCAGGTCCGCATAGATACAGGGGCAGTTGGGACAGGAAGGGTCCGATCGATAGCGATAGAGGAAGAGGCGGGACGGGGTGATAACTGCATTCATCTGAATGTGCCGAAGAAGGCGAGACTCCGGCACCGTGAGTAATGGATGAGGGGGAGGGTAAAGGCGTTTGTCGAGGCGGAGCTCAAGGTAGACCTCTTTTATGGTGCGGCGAAGGGTGAGTCTCCCACCGTCCTCCGAGGGCTTGGGCCAGGGGATCAACGGTGCCCGGAAAAGTGTGTCGCGGGCGAGCTGATGGGCCAGCTCATTGCCGTCAATCCCTGAATGCCCAGGGACCCAGCGGAGGAAAACGATGGAAGGCTGCAGTGCGGAGACCGCTCGTTCGACCTCCTGTTGGAGAGAAGGGGTAAGGGTGCGTTGCTGTATGTGGTGTATAGCGGCTTGTGAGTCCGAATAGACCGTGTACTCTTGGAGAGCGGGAAAGAGGGAAAATGACTGGAGGGCATGCGCAATGGCGAGGACCTCGAGGGACAATGCGTCTGGAGGGTGTAGATACGGCCCGCTGGTGTGGGTTTCAGGAGCAGGGAGGTGTGGATGGTACAGGGCGTAGCCGCAGGAACCTCGAGGAGCCACGAAGGAGGCATCCGTGTAAGCTACACCCTGGGTATCAAAGAGAGGGGAATGGTGCTGTGCGGCCGCATGACGACGTCCGGCGTGCAGGACGGGGGACATGTTGGTCGGGAGGGGAAGGATACGAAGATTGGGGGCGGGGGTGGGAATAGGAGAGGTAAACGGGGAGATTGGAATGGGCGAGATACCCGCTTGAGTCAATAACCACTGACCCTGACGGGTAAGGGAAAGCCGGGCAAGCTGCGAGTCACGATGGAGACTGAGAAGAGAACGAAGAGGATGGAAGAGGCCTGTGGCAAAGAGCTTAGTGGTAGAGGTAGTGATAGGGAGGTTGAGAGCTGCCTTGTAGAGGCCCACAAGGGCAGTCTCGAGAGCGTTAAGTTGAGTCTGAGTGAAGGAAGCGTAGGGTGCAAAGTACAAGACCTTGTTGAGGGCCAGCGCGTGGGCAACTCGGCACGCGTGAGCCTCGTGGAGACCTGAGCGTCGAGTGACCACGCGCCGCAGGAGGTGAGTTACAGAGTGGCAGGTGGTGACAGCGCGGTGAAGGGATTGCACATTCTTAGCCGCATGCAAAGGGAAGCCAAGAACTTTGCACTGTGTGACGACAGGAATGGGAGAGCCAGAAAGGTGGAGAGAGACGAAGTGGTTGTGTGAGCGCTGGTAGGAGGAATGGTTGAGAAGGAGAAGCTCGGATTTCTCAGGAGCAGGAGAGAGGCCAGCGGTGGTGAGAAAGGAGTCGATGAGATCTAGGCCACGTTGCAGGGTGTTCTGTACGTGACCGGGAGAGCCAGATGAACACCAGAGAGTGATGTCATCGGCATAAAATATATGATGCAGGTCGGGAATTTCAGCTAGCTGGGAGGCGAGAGGGGCCATAGCAAGATTGAAAAGGGTAGGAGAGAGAACAGCACCTTGAGGAGTGCCTCGGGTGAGGTTGTGGGGGTCGGACAGATAGGTGTCGACTCGAAAGCGAGCGACACGTTTAGAGAGGAATGAGCGGATATAACAGTACATGCGGGAGCCACAGTCTAGGGAGGCGAGTTGGGAAAGGATGTGGTCGTGGCAAACACCGTCGAAGGCCTTGCGAACATCGACGGTCACAAGTGCGTGAATTTGAGTGGGGGTAGGTGACAGAAACGTGTGCTGGAGAACCAGAAACATGTCCTGTGCACAGACGTGGCGTCGGAAGCCGATGAGAGAATGAGGGAAGAACTCCCTCGTCTCGAGAAAATTAGAGAGGCGAGTCAGGGCCATTCGCTCAAGGGTCTTACCAACACATGATGTCAGGGAGATTGGGCGGAGGTTAGAGAGAGAGGGAGGCTTGCCCGGCTTTGGAATCATAGAAATGAGGGAGGAGGTCCAGGAGCTGGGCAGGCAGCCGCTGTCCCATGCATCATTGTAGGTTTTAAGGAGGAATTCTTTGGCGCAGTCAGGAAGGTTGTGAAGTGTGGTGTATGTAATGGCATCCTCACCGGGAGCCGAGCGTGTAGCATTAGCAGCCAGAGCCGATTCGAGCTCCCGGAGAGTGAAGGATTGGTCCAGATCGGGGTTAGGTCCACCGCAGTACACCGGGTAGGAGGGTGCCAGAGGGGGCGGGAGATAGAGAGAGGCGAGCTGATCAAAAACATCGGAGGGAGTTCCTTGAGTGAGGGCTTTAGCTAGAGTGGGAGCAAGGGCAGGCTTAGTGCCAAGGAGGGATTTGAAGAGAGACCATGTGGATCGCGAGTGCAATGCAGAGTCAAGACGGTCACAAAGAGCACTCCAACGAGAGTGCTCGAGGGAGGCGCAGTGGGCGACGATCTCGGCCCGCAAAGCAGTGATCCGGGAGGAAAGTTGGGCATTGTGGGGTTGGGAGCGAAAGGAGCGTTGAAGACGTTTACGGCGACGCCATAAACGGAGAAGGTGAGGATCTGGGTCTTGGATTGGGTAACGAGAGCGAACGCGACGACTACTGGACGTGAGCGCTGCAGAGATGCGCGACGTCCAGTCGTCGTAGGATTGAAAGGAGTCGGAGGCGAGATTAGTGCGAAAAGCATGCCAATCAGTGTGAATAATCGGATGACAGCGAGGGATGTGGGAGAGAGAGGTGGTGATATGGATGAGAAAGTGGTCACTTAGAAGACTTTCGGCTGTCACCTGCCAGTGAAAGGAAAGTGAACCCCGAGAGAAAGTGAGGTCGGGTGTCGTAGGGCGTTGTGAGGCAGTGCCCGCTCGAGTAGGAGAGCCTGGAGTATTAAGAAGGGTGAGGTGGCGTTCCTGGGCCAGACAATGGAGGAGGCGGCCGGGTTTGAGGGTTTGTGGGTAGCCCCAGAGTGTGTGAGGGGCATTAAAGTCACCACCAAAGAGGAGATGGGAGGTAGAAGAAAGAGAGTGAAGGAATTTGCCCAGAGCAGAGAATAAAGAGGAAGTGACAGGGGGGTTGTAAAAAGACAAAAGGACGAGTGAGATGCGGGAAGAAGGGTGGTAATAAACCACACCAACTAAATATTTAAGGAGGGTGGAGGGGATGTCAATTTGCTCTACGAGCACGTCACTGCGTACATAAATAGACGCAAGTGGTGTGGCCGTAGTGGCATGGTAGGCGCGGTAGCCTGGGACATTGCGGGCCGTCCGGGTCTCCTGGAGAAGGAGAAAATGAGGTAGGGAGGGGCGGGTGAGTAGATACTGGTGGAGGGGGGTCTTATTGTGGCAAAGATTTCGGCAGTTCCACTGCACAATCTCGAGGTCCTCGCCAAACGCCATTATGATAGTGGAGAGGAACGCGATGGTACGCGTTCCTTCTTTTTTGCCGGGGGCAGTGACTCATGGACGGATTGGAGCATAGATGCGAAGGATTCCAATTGCTTTGATTGTGCTTGGAGGGTGGTAAGGATCTGGAGAACCGAAGTTTCCAGCTGAACCAAGCGAGTGTGATGTGCCTGTGTGGTGGTTTCTACAAGGTCAGCCAAAGGGGCGACCTGGGCGCTAGAGGAAGGAGTGGTGAACGTGGCAAGGTGCTCATTTAGCTTGCTAAGCTGGGAGGTGAGAGAGGAGGTGGTTGTCTGGAGGGTTTGAGTCAAGGCATGTATCTGCTGTTGTAGATCGTGGGAAATGCGCTGCTGCTCTCGCTGCTGGCGTTCCAGCATTGCGAGCCGGAGGTCGAAGGAGCGGTTCTCGTCAGTCAAGGATGGAGAGGGTGGTGTAGTGGAAGAGAGGGACGCTGGCACCGAGGATCCTTTAACTATGGCGGCGTAGGAGCCTGGTGGTGACGTGATCGGAGATGATGGAGATTCATGATTAGAGGAGGAGGAGGAGGAGGCGGGGGAGGAGGGAGGGTTGGTGGGTTGAGTGGCCCGGCGCAAAGCTAGGCGTCGGAGGTATGCAGCTTTAGCACACTCGCGTTGCTTAGCAAGGATGAAGGGGCAAGTGGGGTCGAGGGAGGGGTGGGTGTTCACCTGGCAATGAACGCACCAGGGCTGGGCACACACATGAGCGGAAGGGTCAGCGGGTAGAGGAGCAGCACAGCGACGGCACTTGGCCGGAACGCTGTGCTGGGGGCATTGGTGGGCGCGATGGCCTAGAGTGAGACAACGGGTGCAGGTGGGAGGCTTAGGTTTATGAGGACGGCACCGGAAGGCAACGCGTTTGAAATAAACAAAGTGGGGGATGACGGTGCCAGCGAACGTTATGAGCACTGATTGAGTGGATCCCATCATGCGAGCAGCGAGAATATCTGTTTTGAAAGATTCCAGGTCATGCATGAGGTCATCAGGAGTGAAGTGGCCCCCGACGTTATGGATGACGCCGAGGCATGAGATGGGAGGATGGGGGGTGTAAGTTTTGATGGTGACAGGCTTACCATGAAGCTGAAGATGCGTGACAGAGAGTAGGAGGTGGGCGGTGAGAGGAGAATGAGTCTTTAGAAACACAAGGCTTTGGGCTGGTTTGGCCTGAAGGGTGATGTCGGCACTGGTCTTCGAGGAAAGTTGCGCAGCGGAGGCGACTGCGGCGAGTACGTCGTAGAGAGGTAGCTTGGGGGTGAGGGTTCCAGGGGGAAGCTGGATGGCAACTGTGATGAGCTCGGCGCGGGGTCGGGCTGCGGTGGCAGGCTTACGGTTGGCACCGATGGTGGTCCAGCCGATTTCTTGGGAAGGAGTGTCGTCTGCCGGGGACGTCGTAAGGTCCATGTCTGAGTCCTCAGCCGGAGTCTCAGTGTGCGACGCGGGTGCCGGGCTGGACGTCTTGGTGTCAGTGGGACCTTTGGCTGGAGTAGGTGCAGCGGCTCCAGCGGCGGCGACGAACGCAGCCGGCTGCGACGCGTCTATGGCCTCGAAGCTCTTAGGTGTGGACGCTGCGCCGACGACGAACGCTGCCGGCTGCGCCGCGGCCGTCGATCCGGTGCTCCCAGCGTCGCTCAAGGCGTGCAGTGCGGCAGGAATGTGCTCGGTTGCGTGGGCGGCGTTGAACGTACCCGTTTGAGAGACGGCTGTCGACGTGGTTGGAACAGGCCCCGCGGTGGCGGCATCGGTGGGTCTGGGCTGCAGGGGCTTGGTCAGACGCTGCATTGCGGCGGTGGAGGCGCGGCGCGTTAGGTTTAGCGAGGCGCCGCGCCGCTTCACAATTTTGGAGACGCTTGGAGGGCCAGTTCGGCAGCGGGCCGTGATGCCGATGGTTTCCACGTGCTTCGGGAGCCTTCCTGAAGCGATGGAGTGTAAATCCAGGGGCGGGCGAGGCCCTGGACCAGGCCAGGGGCAGGTTAAAGCAGAGCGCGGTAGGCAGCCAGCTAACCAGGGCGGCGCCACCTAGCGGAAATCATTGATAACCCACATCTAAATTATATTGGCGGTGCGCTCGCGATGAAACTTGAACCAGGGAAGAAAAACTGGCACATGGCGCTAGTGCTGGCGCGAAATTATTCTGACTGGCTGAACATGGGCATTTTATTGGCATAAACCTCGGACATTAGCCTAGTGTCGGTGCGAATGGTGGAGCATTTTACTCGAGTGGCTCAATATGGGCATAGTCTTGGCGCGAACGTCGGGCCACTGTTGACAGAATGGCTGCAAATAGGCCCAGCCCGCCAGCCCGGGCATTGACGATGGGCCAATGCCTCGCTGAGCATAGACCCTATCATGACATGAATAAGGGGCCATTGTTGGAAGAATCATGGTTGAAAAACAGCGCACAAAAGACTAGACACAAGAGTAAAGGCGACGACAGGACAAGCGCTTGTCCTGTCGTCGCCTTTTACTCTTGTGTCTAGTCTTTTGTGCGCTGTTTTTCAACCATGAACCTATACCAACTCGCCCAACTTAACGTTCTACTAAGTCATATTTGTTGGAAGAAGTCTCGGGTTCCTCAATTGCCGATGTAGGATCCATATTCATGCCAATTTCCGCCACTATTTGTCCCCTGTTGTCCCAATCTTTTTGTGCGGCTTAGGATGTGCATTGCTTAGGTAGGTATGTACGTAAAATTTAATGATAAAAAGGAGAATGTTTCTTGAAGCTTATGGTGGGGTCCGCATTCAAGACCTTCACTGGCGTTAGCTGTCAGACGGAGCTGCTTTTTGGTCATCAATACGATCGCTGGTCAGCATCACCTCCCACCGCTGTAAGGACGTGTACTGCGTTTGTAAGGGATATGTTTGGCATGCCATTAAAAGGCTACAAAATGTTCCCCTGGCATACAGCGCTTATGGATGACGTATCTGTAAGAGAAATTTCTTTGTTTATAGAGCGTAAAAAGGGATGTTAATTGTTTCCCTCATATTGCTTGGTATATGCTATCAGCTGTGTGTGGAAATATAGGTTTCAGAATTTGTTTCCGCTGCAGATACACTGACTGTGATCTTGACATCACAGTCATTAATACCATCTCTTTGTGCAGGCCCCAAAGGTGGGTACCACCCAGGAGGTGCGAGGCCTGATCAAACCGGCAAACACGGTCGTGACCCGAAATGTGCCAGCGCCACCACCTTCGAAGGCTGCTTCTCCGAAGAGTGCGCTCACCCCTGATATGGTCTTAATGGTTCTGCTAGTTGTCATCATTGTTGGAATTTTCGGTGGTTTAGTCCTGCGTATGCTGACTCGCCCTCCACGAGTAGTGTTCAGCCCGGCATCCTCGACAACCACCGGAGGTGCCCCAGGAACCAGAGACGACCCAACTGGGCCGCACCCACCGCCTGTTCGGTGTGTTGCGTCTCGGGAGGGATATGGCCTGGACAAGCCCATTATTCAGCCAGTAGGCCAAGACAAGCATCACGGTGGCCTGCCGGATGACGTCCAGCCGGAGAGTTATGACATAACTGTGTACCTGACCGGTGAGAAAGCAGTCCCTTGCCGCGAATCATTACAGCACAATGCAAATAGAAGGCAGCCGATACTCGACACATCATACCTATTCGCGGAGTAACGTCTTCTCATGTACAGCATGGCATGTGTGCGTGCTGAGTGGCGAAGGTGTGTAGAGGGATGCTCTTAGCCGCTGGTGTTCGAGGAGTTTTAAAGAACGAAAGAATACTGTTTACGTCGCAATGCAGCTGGCACACAAAGTCAGAACTGCTGATGACCGAAGGAATAATTGCGCCCAACATTTAGGAGAATCGCTCGTTATGCTTCATAAAATTTTGTAAACATATTCATTGAGAAGCGGTATTGAGTACCTGCTGAAAAGTGCCGTCAATGACACCCTGAGTTTCATCTCTCACCAGGCACACTTGCAGGGGTGTTTTCGTCAGGCGTGCTTGCTCTAAACAGACTATGAGGGAAGCTGTTCTCTGTGAGCTTTGTAGAGCTTCTGCTGTGTCCTTTGCCTGCAGTTAGCGCATGTGCGTGGCTTTGAGGACAACATGAAGAACATAACGGCGAATACCCGCTTTTAGTGTCCCCTAGCGCAGAGTGGTATGTTCGGCTGAGCATCCTGATGCTTCTATGAAGGGTCTACACCTGCTGGAACAGCTGGAAATTACAAATCAGCTAGGCTGAGCAGCGAAACTGACGACGTACCGCCTGTAATTTCTGCCGTGGTTATTTACCCCAATACTGAGATGGGCGCATCCCAGGCGGACTAGTCAGTTTTCATTTGGGCGAACGTAGCTGACTTACTTTCAGCGATGAAATGATAAAAACTTAATAGCTAACCTTTTCAAGCTGTGTGTCACCCTTGATTTCCATATTGTCTGGATTGATCTTAAGCACCCGAATTATGTGGGCCTGCCAGTGGTAGAGCCCGAATACGAGCTTTTTATTATAATTCTAGTGCCGTGATTGGCGACCTGACCGGCAATGCCTTTGCACCATTTGGCCCATACGTGCAATAATTCGCGATAAGAATGCCGCCTATAGTAGAAAAGGGTGCCCATAGAGGTCATGATTAAAGCACAGACCATCGACCACCCTCAATTCTCCCATTCTACGCAAGAGTATAAAAAGAATAGCTTTGCACCGTCTTTGCCAGAAGTAAGCAGAAAATGGTGTTGGTTTCGCAGCTTTACAGCGGTACCTATACGGCCGACCAAAACACGAAATGGTCACGAAAGGTGCTTAAAGTGGTTCTCCTTATCTACATACATTTACAGCTTAAAGGATGCTGCTAGCTCCTCTGCACGACTAAGAAAGATACCGTGTGGATTGGTTACTTTTGGAAAAGAGCCTACACCAGTGCCTAGTGCAATCAGCATCATTCGTGTGTAGTCTGCCCAAACGGCATACTTGCCAATATAAAAATGACACTACGTCAGAGCTGCCTGTTTTTAGAGACAACGCTTGAGCGGAAGTAGAGCTGCATTGACCTTTAGGCAAACTGGGCACAAGCACGTTGCCCTGATACTCATGAGTTGTTCTCTAATTGCACTTGTTGCGTTTTGCTCGAGCGGTCCGCACTAGAGGGGCAGTGACTGCACCTCTGTCACAGCTGAGACGCGCCGAGTGTCGTGCGCCTTAAGGTACTCCGAAGCGGACGTCTCTTCATAAGCGATTAAACATTGTGTTCTCATTCTAGTGTTTTGTGGCAAGGGGGGCGGGGAGTCCATTAGGTGTACCAAACCTCGCATAGTCACCCGAAACACTTCTTTGCCGAGTGCGGCTAAAGAATAGTTTACCGAGAAAAAGCCAGAAACATTCCGCAGATGGTGCTCTTACCCTCGCCGCATATTAACCAGCCTTAATACGGCGTCTAGCCTTGCAACACGCAATTTCAATTAGCCTCGGGTCACGCAGGCGAGGGAGAAAGTGACTTGTCTGCCTTCTCAAATGCTCATTCGACCTGTATCTTTGGCAATTGTAGTTCGCTATCCATAGCGTTACCCACTACGAGATATGAATAATAATACCACGCTTGTTTTGGCAGTTGCCAATGCTTTCAAATGCAGCCCATTTATTACTACTTTAGAGCAATGGGAGGTGTACTCGCGGTTCTTTCGGTCATTGCAGGCTCAGGATTACTGAACTTCGCTGAATAAACGCTAACGTACTGAGGTACACTACACTTCTTTGGCATGGTTCTTTCATATTAGTACGGATTATGTGCGGTTCGTTTCTAATTGCATTGGCTCCGCTTTTTTGCGGTCCTTTTTTAAGTACAGAGGACGTTTCTCAAAGCTCTGTAGCTGTGCAGATCGGTTACGCTTTCGCTTAGACGAATGCTGCCCTGGTGGAGTAGGATTCGGCGGGCGCACGGTGACAGCATAGCGGCCACAGTTGTGCAGCTAATTACTTAAATTTCCTTTTCTTAACGACTAACTTGTCCTGTAATCGCAACTATGAAGACGGTATTGAGTTCAGAATAAATATATTTACAGAAATTTCTAAAATGCAACACGTTTTTAGTTATTTTTAGATTCCCTCCTTTTTCGCACCTAACTCTTAAAGTAGGCATTCAGCCTGAGCCTCCGTGAATATTTAAAAAATCCCCGGTTTGAGTTTGTGGTCTCATAACGGCAACTGCTGTCTCGTTACGCGTCCACCGAGGCCAACGCACACCTAGTGAAGTCAGAAATGGCCAGATCATGAGCGTTATTTTTTAAAGAATAAAAGAAGTCGCCTTGTGCATAAGATAACCCAAGCCACAGCTCCAAAGTGAGGGTGCAGTTTTTGTTGGGAAAGCAACACTACGCGAGTCGCCGAGCCATTTCGCGGAGCTGATCAAAGGCCATACTGCGCATGCGATAGGAGCAGTGACGTCACACGGCGCACGGATGGCGCTCCGCCGCCGTGGCTGCGCGGGTGACTCAGACGTGCCGCCGCCGCCTCTACCGCGTGCTCTCCATCGCCTCTCTCTCTCTTTCTCTCTCTCCTCGTTACTTTCGCACTCCTCCAGGTTTAACCAGAGCTACACCACTGCCAATTGTTTTTTTTTTCATGTTCAGTCATTGAATTTTTGTGAAAAGAATACTGTGGAAACGGGAGGTAAGGCGCAGACTGCATCACAAGGTCAGCCCACTGACTGTTCTGTGCTCAGAAACAATCAGCTGATTCTACAAGCTTTAGCAGTCGAGTACTTTCAATGAACATCCTAACATTGATTGTATACTGTAGGTAAGAACAAAATGAAGGCCAAAGACTACAAAAGGAACTGCTTCCAATCGTTTTTCGTGTGAAATAATACGGCGTTCACATGGAAAAAGTGATCAGGTGCGAACATAGCAACAGAACCCTAGCTGCTTGGAAGATGTGCAGGCTTTTGAGCAAGATGAAAGTGGTGAGACATCGCTCTAAAACAATTAGAATATACACATTAAGGTTCCGGGTGTGAAATGCGTTGCATTTAATAATTTATTCTCAGATAACGTTGCAAAGTACAGGTCGCTTCAATTTAGATTTTATGAATACACATTACTTTATATTTGATTTCAAGGAGACTGTCGATCTCTGTTGAGCTGAGGTCATATTAAAGTATTTTTAACAATATTTAGGATATTACTTGGTTTGCTGCAGCGTGCATGGTTGGCATGAAAAAGTCTGCAGCCATTGGGGCTAACTGGGCTCATATTTCCGTTCTACGGTAATTCTTGGTTGCATTTTACAAGAAAGGCAACTCCATTATGGTAAGTTCACGATGCGGACTCGTTCGTACAAGGAATAAGTAAGTCCAAGCAAAAGGCTAGTGCATACTTAAACGTCTAAACGTTGCAGCTATACCAATACGTCATGCAAATCTATGAACTTGAGAAAGCCGAGAGAGCATTCCTCATGCTCCTTGATTGTTCTCGAAGGGGCGACCTTGGGGCCAACTATGAACATCAGTGCACGCGTCGAAGCACATCTGCATGTGTACAAGGCCACCGATAAGGTGGTGCTCAAGGCCAAGGCGGACACCGTCAAGGACATACGCGTGGCCATGCTGGATGGCACGGCGTCGCCTTGCTCCAGGCCATGGGGATTGGCCGTTGACACCGTGAGCCACGATGCCGATTTCCTCATCGTGCGGCTGAAGACGCCGCTGGCCGTTGGTCACCCCTACAGGCTGGTCACGGTGCACAGATACCAACCGGCCACCGACGGACCAATCACTGTGAAGGAAACGTGAGTGCATCAGCGCCTGCCTAAATCTTTGGGGTCCAGTGTTAGCGTGGCTTTTTAAAAGTACTACACTTTACTGGAATTCATGTAAAGTAATTTGTTTTGTAGAGGTTACAGAGAAATAAATGAATGATTTCAGGAGAAATAGCGCGAAAACAGGCATGTCGGCATGTATATGGCTGCCCCCACGGCATTGTACACGCGGTTGCTGCAAGATATTTTCCGTGTCTTCGCGTAAGGCGAACAACCCACAACGCTAAGGCCGACTTAGCCGAAGTGGCATTCAAATGTTGTGCCCAAGGCCATGGAGCCACATTCCCACCTCGGCGGCTGCATTTCGATCGCGGTAAAATGCAAAATGTGCACACGGGTTTAGCCAGGATGCACACCGAATTTCATCGCAGCTTTTATACCTTTGAATTTTTAGCTGTACAAAATGATGTCGAAATCAAAACTGCGCGTTTTCCTAGGCTTTTCTCAATGTTTAGAAACAGTAAGGGGAAGGGGCAAAAGGCCTGTGTACTTAATTGAAAAGTTGGGCAGTTTATTCGGCGATTTTCTTGCCTTATGTGGAGCCCGCGATTTCTCCACTCTGTGTAGTGGAGTTTATTGCTCTCTTCCTGGAGCCCGAATACCTCAGCACAAGTCCTTGAAATCCCTTGTCCTAGAGAAGTTTTTGGCACGCGCTTTGAAATGCGACTGCGGGTGCAACATTATTTTCCAACAAATTTAAGCGCCGACTATGTATATGCCCATGTCCGCGCGGCTTAAAAGACCAGACATTTTTATCTGTCATTAGGCAGCCTTGCGACGCAGATTATGCGCCAAAGTGATGCGCTGACATCCAGAGTGATCACCGAAATCACACTGAATACTTCCTTGCGTTGCACAAACACACGTTTCCGGGTGATGGCTTGGAAACTGAGTGAAAAATTTTTCTAAGGTTTATGACGTAGGAACCATGTTGGGCGCTGCATTGTAAATCAAACAACGCTAGATTGAGCGTATTGGCAGTCTTTATGATTTAATTAAAAAAAGCGCTTCTGAACACAGGCCACGTAACGCCACACACGGTGCCAAAGATGCAGCTGCGTTTGTTGACAAAACGTGCATCAATTCTGCGGTCAAACCTCAAGTATGAGTATGGCAGCATGCACAGTTTCATTTAGGCTGCACTTGTCACTATCGAAGTTCTGTCGTGGTCACTTGTGTGATTATCACCGATGGCTCTCTGTCACCTTTTGCGCAATTTAGCGTACGAGCGCAACACAAATGGATCTGGCAGATCACTGCAGCCGTAGAGGAGGCGAACTTTTTGTGTGGGCGCGGCGAAGCGATTGGCATCATGTCGCTTACCACGAAATTCTTTTTCACAACTTAGGTTCTCCTGTGTGTGATCGCCGATTCATCAACTGTCCACGGCATGTGTACATGGCCAAAGGTTTCAAGCTGCGCTGTGGACTCTGCTTTTTCTGCGCATCCTTCGTTCATGGCCAGCAAACCGGATACTTTTCTACCCGACATTCGCACATCCGTTACGTCGACACTGAACCCAGCTATAAAAGAGCCTCCACAGCAGTTCTTCGGCAGTGGGCGCGGCGAAGCGATTGGCATCATGTCGCTTACCACGAAATTCTTTTTCACAACACAGGTTCTCCTGTGTGTGATCGCCGATTCATCAACTGTCAACGGCATGTGTACATGGCCAAAGGTTTCAAGCTGCGCTGTGGACGCTGCCTTTTCTGCGCATCCTCCGTTCATGGCCAGCAAACCGGATACTTTTCTACCCGACATTCGCACATCCGTTACGTCGACACTGAACCCAGCTATAAAAGAGCCTCCACAGCAGTTCTTCGGCAGTGGGCGCGGCGAAGCGATTGGCATCATGTCGCTTACCACGAAATTCTTTTTCACAACACAGGTTCTCCTGTGTGTGATCGCCGATTCATCAACTGTCAACGGCATGTGTACATGGCGAAAGGTTTCAAGCTGCGCTGTGGACGCTGCCTTTTCTGCGCATCCTCCGTTCATGGCCAGCAAACCGGATACATTTCTACCCGACATTCGCACATCCGTTACGTCGACACTGAACCCAGCTATAAAAGAGCCTCCACAGCAGTTCTTCGGCAGTGGGCGCGGCGAAGCGATTAGCATCATGTCGCTTACCACGAAATTCTTTTTCACAACGCAGGTTAGTTGTTCCTTTTCAAAAGTTCGTTCTGGGAACGAAATTTTTCTTGTTTTTATGTCGTGCCGACGCACTTATATGAACCTGGTGTATGAATTTTACTACATGTGCAAAATGCTACTCTGCGGCGATGTTGAGCAAAACCCTGGACCTTCAGTCGAAGATATGTTTCAGTGTATTTTGGAAGGTCAGACTCGAATCTTTAAAGAGCTTGAATCAATTAAAACCTGTGTGTCAGAAAATCAGCAACTGTTGAGTGATGTCGGTTCTCGGTTGCGCTCTTTAGATGGACAGCTGAAAGAAATGCATGTAAAGTCCCCTGAGATTGCTACTTAAGAAAATTCTACCGCTTCCCTTCAGAGCATTATTACTTGGCAAAAGGACAAATTAACGGATCTTGAGGACCGCAGTCGTCGTTCTAACGTTGTTGTGTATGGCATTGATGAATCCCCGGATGAAAGTAAAGAAACACTGAGAACTAAGGTGATTTCGGATGTATTTGGTGTAAAACGGGGCGTCCAGTCCACGTCCGTCGCTCGCATTCACCGTCTTGGGCTCAGCGGAACTCGCAGACCAGTCATTGCGTACTTCCAAGATTTTAATGAAAAACAAGCCGTCTGGCGGAACGTAAGCAAGCTCAAAGGTAGCAATATATACCTGCAAAACGATTACAGCCAGCACACGCTGCGCAAACGCAAACTGCTTTGGGAAAGCTCGAAGGCAGAAAGATAATAAACAAAAGGTGTATCTTGTTTATGATAAGTTGAAGATTGACGGTAACCTGTTCGTTTGGGACGAATTTAATAACACACGCGTCGCGCTTCCTTCTCGGAACGCCGTAGAGACATGACGGAATGCATCCACTGCGCCCAAAGAGTTACGGGTAGTGAACTTGAATGCACAGAGTATTGCCAATAAAGTTGACCAGCTTGAATTCCTGATTTTGGCCCATGATCCCCACATAATGATAATTACAGAAACTTGGTTGCATGACGGCATCACTGACAGTGTTATTGTCCCCGCGTCACATAAAATGTTCCGAAGAGGCCGACCTACCCGTGGTGGGGGCGTAGCCGTCATAATAAAAAACTGTTTGAATGGCACTGTTCTTAACCAGATAGATGACCATGAGAGTTTTATTTGTTAGGGTAAACTGCTGGGGTAGTTTGTTCACAGTCTGCGCAGTGTACAGACCACCATCTGCCTCCCCCGATTTCTTGGTTGAGCTGTATGATCATGTCTTTGTTCAAAGATGACCGCCTTATTCTCGCTGGTGATTTCAACCTTCCTTTATTTGATTGGGCTAACCCTGATTGTGTTTTTAATGATTCAACCAACCCTCTTTTGAATATTATGCTGATGTGTGATTTGGTGCAGACTGTCTCTGATTTCAGTAGAGAAGTGGGTAACGCTCGTTCAATTCTTGATTTGGTATTTGTGAGCGCTGGTTTATCTGAACACAGTGTGCATGTTGACTCGGGTATCTCTGATCACAAAAGCGTTCATTTGTCTTTGCTGCTTGATGCCCAGAAAAACCATAAGATAGCGAACAATAACACTGTAAAAAAATTTTTCACGTGCCGATGATCTTGCGATCCTAGACAAACTCTGGGATTTATGTGATAACCTGCCTAGCGACGTCACAGCAATATGGACTACACTTAAGGAGACTATTCATTTTTGCATTCAAAATTTTGTTCCCAACCAGTGTGTACGTGCAAATAAGCCTAATCCGTGGATTACTAGAGAAATCATTCATTTGCATCGAAAAATTAAACGCGCTAAACGAAGCGGTCATATATCTACCTGTTTTCGCACGCTGACAACTCAGCTAGCTTCTAAGCTTTCCGAAGCAAAAAAAAAACTACTTTTCGCACGCACTGCCCATTTTCTTAAGAGAGAGCCCTGAGAAGTTTTGGCGTTACCTACGTGATTCTAAAGATGAGGTAAATCAGCTATCTATTGACGGCATGGTCTCTGAGATTCCTGGGGATATTGCAAATCACTTCAATAGTTTCTTTCATTCTGTCTTTGCCTCGAGTGATCCAGATTTGGAACTTCAGGCGTCGGGATCTGATATATCAGGTGACTTTATAAGCTATGAAGGCGTACTAAACATGCTGCTAAACTTAAAAACGAAATCGGCAGTGGGGCCTGATGATATCCCTAATGAGTTTCTGCGTCGTTATTCCGAACCATTAGCCCACATTTTAACTCGCCTCTTCGAACTTTCATTAAAAGATTCTGTTGTCCCTGATGACTGGCGCTTAGCTCGCGTTGTTCCAATTTTTAAGAAAGGTGATCGTTTGAACGTTAACAATTACCGTCCCATATCGCTAACTTCAGGTACCTGCAAGCTTATGGAGCATGTTATATCTAAATATCTTATGTCATTTCTGAAAAAAAAACACCCTGTCTCCCTTTGAACATGGTTTTAGAAGAGGTTTATCTCCGGTTACTCAGCTCGTCACTACAGTTCATGAATTCGCTTCATCGATTGACAATGCTGGACAGGTTGACGTCATTTTTTTAGATTTCAGCAAGACGTTTGATCGCGTCATGCACAATAAGCTCGTCTTTAAACTTCAGCATCTTGGTCTTCCAACAGCATTTGTCGAATGGATTAAAACCTATCTTTCCAACAGAAAACAGTTCGTCGATGTTAAAAAATCTCATTCAGGTATTTTACCCGTTACCTCTGGTGTACCTCAAGGCAGCGTACTTGGGCCTCTTTTATTCCTCATTTATTTATTTATTTATTTATTTATTCAAATACCCTAAAGACCCTCTGCAAGAGGGTGTTACATAGGGGGGGCACACGAAACACACTAATAAGAATATGCGAGAAACAAAATAGTAAGAACAAACAATTCCAGCAAACATAGCAAGAAAACTACAAAATACGCAAACACCAATATTAGAAGTGGATTAAAGTTCGAATAAAGATAAGATAAAAGTGTGAAAATTGAAACACCGGGGGTTCAAGGATAACACAAAAAGAAAAAACTACAATACGATATCGAACAAGATGCACAGGTATTAAATTAGTCCTGAAAAAAAAACGCACAGAGACGTCAAATTCTGATATGAGTCCACAGCATTTGATGAAATTGATCGGTGTTAACTTCAGTGGCAATATCTGATGGTAGGTTATTCCAGTCAGCTATGGTTTTGGGGATGAATGATTGTGCGTAATGGGCCGAGTGGCATGCTGGGCGTTTGACTTTGCAGGGATGATCACGGCGAGGAAAAATGACAGGGGGTGACTGAAAGAAGTCGTCGCGCAAACGATCATGATGATAAAGTTTGTGAAAGAGAGATAAGCGGGCGTGTTTCCGTCGTAGTGATAGCGGATGCAGTTCGGCACGAATTTTTAAAGATGTAACACTGGAGTACGGAGAATAATCTGAAAAAATGAAGCGAGCAGCACGGCTTTGCAGGGATTCAATGTTACGTATAATGTAGTCTTGGCTCGGGTCCCAGATGGCACATGCATATTCAATTTTAGGCCTGATTAACGTGATGTACGCGAGTTTCTTTAGATGTGAAGGCGCTTGCTTTAGTCGGTGTTTCATGATTCCGAAAGAACGGTTAGCAGATGCAACAGTAACGTTGATGTGATGATGCCATGTTAGATCCGATTGCAAGTTGACTCCTAAGTATTTGTACGTGGTAGTAAGTTCGACAACGTTGTTACCTATAAAGTATGAAGTTGGAATACGGGAAGAGGAGTGTGTAAATGACATGCACTTAGTTTTAGTATCATTTAGGGTCATTTGCCAGTCTGAACACCATCTGTTTATTGCCTTGAGGTCTGACTGCAATGCTTGATGGTCAATGTCAGTAGAAATGGTACGGTAAATTACGCAATCATCGGCGAACAGTCTTACTCTGGACGACATGCAGTTAGGAAAGTCATTAATATAGATTAGAAAAAGCAAAGGGCCAAGCACGCTCGCTTGTGGAACGCCGGACGTGACAGGAATAAAAGAGGAGTTGTGATGATTAATATTTGTGACTTGAGTTCGAAATGACAAGAAATCTTTTATCCATGCAATGACTTGTGCGTGAATGTTAAAATGTTTTAGTTTCAGCAGTAGCCTGTGGTGAGGAACGCGGTCAAAAGCTTTAGAAAAATCTAAGAATATCGCGTCGACTTGGTTGCCAGCGTCAATACATGAAAGCAAGTCATTAGTAAACCCTGCAAGTTGCCCATCGCATGAATATCCCTTGCGAAAGCCGTGCTGGTATTTGAAGATTATGTTATGTTCTTCTAAATATTTTATGATTTGAGAATGTATGATATGTTCCAGTAGTTTGCAAACGGTGCTAGTTAACGAAATAAGCCGGTAGTTAAGCGGTGATGAGCGATCGCCAGATTTAAAAATTGGTATAACCTTGGCTGTACGCCAATCATTTGGAATTTGGCCAGATGACAAAGACTGTGAAAAAAGAGCGCACAAGATTCCCGAAATGCTTTGCGATGTACTTTTAAGCAACTTGTTGTTGAACCCAACGTGGTGAGATGCAGATGATACCTTATGATTATTAAGTAGTGATAAGATACCGGACTCGCTAATATTTATCTGTGGCATGATGATATCGGAAAGTGTACCTATGTTTGGGCATGAAGTGACGTCCTCGCGGGTGAACACAGACGAGAATGCATTGTTTAATATTTGTGCACACTTTGACTCGGGAACAGTGGCGCCTGTGGTATCGGTAAGTGTTACATCTGGATGATTGCTTGGATTTATTACTTGGCAAAATTTGCGAGGATTGTTAGTCAGCATAGATGATAGGTCGTGGTTAAAAAAGTGATGACGACTTGATTTAAGTAACTCTTGGTATTCTTTGTCGCACTGTTTATATTTAAGCCACGATGATGAAAGACCGGATTTCTGGGCTTGCCTGTACAATCGCTTTTTTTTGTTGTTTAGACACCGAAGTTGCTTGTTAAACCATGGCGTAGAGCTCCTACTCCTAATTGTTATGGACGGTATATACTTGCTAACGACGTCAGTAAACATATTTTTGAACGCGACCCAGTTTTCTTCAACTGTACGGGACAAGAAGTCATTAAGAAACTGGTCTGCAAAAAAAGATAATTGTGCATTCATTCCATCAAAGGTAGCTCTGCTATAGCATTTAATTTTTTTTCAATGATCTTTCTACTGTTATGCCGACAAACAATGTTCCCAGCAAGGACGTCATGATCGGAGAGCCCATCTAGGTGACTAATGTTGGCGCAGATGTCAGGGATATTAGTAACGATTAGGTCAAGAATACTGGAGCATGTGGCAGTGCGCCGTGTGGGCTGCATGATAAGTTGGGATAATGAAAAATCTAAACATGACTGAAGAAATGCATTCGATTCCCTTTCACTCTCCGTGACAGATAGCGTTGCCCAATTGATGCGTGGTTAATTAAAATCCCCAAATATTAATAACACACAATTTGGAAATCGGTTACACACTTCACTCAAAATGCGATAGAACTCTTCAACAAAAGCACTGCCCATATCAGGGGGGCGATAAAAAACACCAATAAGTATGTCAGTACTGCTACCGTTTAACAACACCCATACACATTCAAGAAACGTAGAAATTATGATGGGTACACATGATAATTCTTTTTTATTGCCAACAGGACACCACTGCCTCTCCGATTTGACCTGTCGCAGCGAAATATGTTAAACGTCGCCTCGGTAACAAAAATGCTGTCGTCGGGAACATTGTCCGTAAGCCATGTTTCCGTGAACGCGACTAAGGATGCAGAGCTTGAATCGATGAGCGAGGAAATGGGAACAGCTTTAGAGAGGATACTTCTGGTATTTGTATAGAGGAAAGTTAATGCGATATCATGGCAAGGCTTATGAACTGACGGCAAAGAAGGGTTGATTACTTGAGCTGAGGCAGGAGAATGATTGGGTCATTCGTCTGCACTTCTGTGGGCGCCGTCCCCTGCCTGTGGCGCATCATTTCCAGATGTTTGTAAACGGACTGCGCAGTTGGCATCCGTGTCCCACACATAAGCGTCATCATTTAGAATGAGCTTGGTGAAAGCAAGGCGGGGACGATCACCCTCCTTTTTTATTGACTTCGAGAACTGCCAAAGCTTTCGGCGCTTATCGCGCACAGCAACTGAGTAGTCCCGTGCTATCCTGAAATCTGTTTCCTTCAGCTTGCTGCCATTGCTGAGCAGAGCCTAAATTTCTTTTTCATTGTAGAATTTAGCTATTATTGGCCGATTTTTCTCGGCTGAGAACCGACCCAGGCGGTGGGCCCTGGCAATAGACTGTACTGAAACCCCCAGTTTATTTTTACAAACTTCTTGAACTATAGCCTCGGTACTGTCCCACGTTTCTGAATGGTCGGTGTCTGCAATGCCAAAAAACAGTGCATTCGATCTTCGTGAATGGTTTCCGAGGTCATCAATTTTCTCTTGGAGTTTGCGAACGTTGCTGTCACAGGTTTCTGGAAGTTGCGTTGGAGGCATAGGCACACATTTGGATTCAAGCTCATCGACGCGTATAGTTAGCGCGTCTAAGTCTTTCTTAAGGATGCTATGCATTTCTAGAGCTTTTTTTACAGATTCTAGAAGGCTCGCGTTATTTGTCTCGAGACGCTTAATTGCATCGCTCACTAAGTCAAGCTTCTCCTCTTGCGCCTTTGTCATCGGACCAGGGTTCGACTCAATATCACCACCTAATAGCAAACGATGCCACAGGTACAAAGCCGCAGTACGAAAACGCTTGCAACAATCGGGTGGCCACGACACCGCAACCAGACAGACATTGTTATCACGAAAGGCGTAGGAATCGTAACTAACCTGTACAAATGCAAACGGTGAGAACAACATCGCAACTGCGGTGGCGTGGCCCGACGTGTCGAAGATGTTGGCGTCCTTTTCACACTGCGGATCAGCTGACAGTGTTCCATGTTGCCAAACGAAAGGTGCTCCCATGTCCAGAAGTGGTGGTGTAGGTAGCGGCCGGCTCGAGGATAGGACACACTGTTCCATTCCAAGGGCGGCGGTCCTAGTTAATGCGTCACCACACCATCCGTCCTTTATCTTGAAGAGCCGAGTCGAAGCAGTAGGCGTTAGCAGACCAAGCCCAGTCACCAGCACCTGTACAAATGCAAACGGTGAGAACAACATCGCAACTGCGGTGGCGTTGCCCGACGTGTCAAAGATGTTGGCGTCCTTTTCACACTGCGGATCAGCTGACAATGTTCCATGTTGCCAAACGAAAGGTGCTCCCATGTCCAGAAGTGGTGGTGTAGGTAGCGGCCGGCTCGAGGATAGGACACACTGTTCCATTCCAAGGGCGGCGGTCCTAGTTAATGCGTCACCACACCATCCGTCCTTTATCTTGAAGAGCCGAGTCGAAGCAGTAGGCGTTAGCAGACCAAGCCCAGTCACCAGCACCTGTACAAATGCAAACGGTGAGAACAACATCGCAACTGCGGTGGCGTTGCCCGACGTGTCGAAGATGTTGGCGTCCTTTTCACACTGCGGATCAGCTGACAATTGAAAATTGAAATTGAAATTGAAATTTATTCCACAACAAAAAGATGCTGCGAGGAGGACAGGAGAAAAGCTGTGTGAACAGCATGAAAAGCCCTGACCCCCCAACACACGGGGTAGGACAGAAGCGTGCGGCAAGAGAACACAGTCGGATATGGCAACATCGTTGAAAAAGTTAGTATAAAACAGGCAAGAAGAACTAGAAAATCATATCACAACATTATACAAACAATAAATGCAGTTCTTTTGGTGTTATATCTGATATGTCAATGTTAGCATCCTTTATCATGTGATTCAGAAGTGTAGGCAATTTAAATTTTATCATTTGATTTCCATAATTGGTTCTGCATTTTGGAACATACCACATCTCAGGATGGCGCACATTATAAGCAGAAATGTTTTTCTCTAGCCTTGCTAGGCTAGTGATGGCATCATTATTTTTTATTAAACTGAGTTTATATAAGCGGCACAGTCTGTGATCGTTCATCGATGAAACTTGTATTATGTGGTACTTCTTGAATAGGCCTGCTGTGTGGAAGCGATATGGAACTTTACAGGCGAGGCGTAAAGCCCTTTTTTGCAAGACAGTAAGTTTGCTAATGTTTCCAGCTGTTGTTGTTGCCCATACAGAAAACGCGTAATTTAATAAAGAGGAAAATAAAGAGTTATATATGAGCATGTTAACAGGTATGGGAAAATTGTAGCAGTAACGGCGCATAACGCCAGCTGTCCTGGATGGCTTACCAACGATATAGTTTAAGTGATCATCCCATGTCATGTTTTCTGAGAAATACACGCCCAGTGATTTAAAGCTCCTTACCACTTCAATTTCAGTGTTATTTAAAAAAATGGAAGGTCGCTGGACATGTGTGTGTCGGTGGTGAAATAAAATAGCCTTCGTTCCATGTTGCCAAACGAAGGGTGCTCCCATGTCCAGAAGTGGTGGTGTAGGTAGCGGCCGGCTCGAGGATAGGACACACTGTTCCATTCCAAGGGCGGCGGTCCTAGTTAATGCGTCAGCACACCATCCGTCCTTTATCTTGAAGAGCCGAGTCGAAGCAGTAGGCGTTAGCAGACTAAGCCCAGTCACCAGCACCTGTACAAATGCAAACGGTGAGAACAACATCGCAACTGCGGTGGCGTTGCCCGACGTGTCGAAGATGTTGGCGTCCTTTTCACACTGCGGATCAGCTGACAATGTTCCATGTTGCCAAACGAAGGATGCTCCCATGTCCAGAAGTGGTGGTGTAGGTAGCGGCCGGCTCGAGGATAGGACACACTGTTCCATTCCAAGGGCGGCGGTCCTAGTTGATGCGTCAGCACACCATCCGTCCTTTATCTTGAAGAGCCGAGTCGAAGCAGTAGGCGTTAGCAGACCAAGCCCAGTCACCAGCACCTGTACAAATGCAAACGGTGAGAACAACATCGCAACTGCGGACTGCGGTGGCGTTGCCCGACGTGTCGAAGATGTTGGCGTCCTTTTCACACTGCGGATCAGCTGACAATGTTCCATGTTGCTAAACGAAGGGTGCTCCCATGTCCAGAAGTGGTGGTGTAGGTAGCGGCCGGCTCGAGGATAGGACACACTGTTCCATTCCAAGGGCGGCGGTCCTAGTTGATGCGTCAGCACACCATCCGTCCTTTATCTTGAAGAGCCGAGTCGAAGCAGTAGGCGTTAGCAGACCAAGCCCAGTCACCAGCACCTGTACAAATGCAAACGGTGAGAACAACATCGCAACTGCGGACTGCGGTGGCGTTGCCCGACGTGTCGAAGATGTTGGCGTCCTTTTCACACTGCGGATCAGCTGACAATGTTCCATGTTGCCAAACGAAGGGTGCTCCCATGTCCAGAAGTGGTGGTGTAAGTAGCGACCGGCTCGAGGATAGGACACACTGTTCCATTCCAAGGGCGGCGGTCCTGGTTGATGCGTCAGCACACCATCCGTCCTTTATCTTGAAGAGCCGAGTCGAAGCAGTAGGCGTTAGCAGACCAAGCCCAGTCACCAGCACCTGTACAAATGCAAACGGTGAGAACAACATCGCAACTGCGGTGGCGTGGCCCCAAAAATATCAATGATTATATCAATGATTTGGTTAACTCCGTAAATATGTCCGAAGTCAGTATTAGACTATTCGCAGATGACTGCATTCTGTTTAAGAAAATTAGCAGCACTACCGACCAAGAATGCCTGCAGTCAAATCTTAATAATGTCCTAGAGTGGTGCACCCTTTGGTCCATGAAAATAAATAGCGACAAATCGGTTCTTCTTCAGGTTACTAACAAGAAAGCGCCATACAGTTTTAATTACGCAATAAACAATCTTCCACTGCTACAGGTGAGTGAATACAAATATTTTGGAGTCACCATTACAAATCGCCTTTCATGGTCCAGCCACATTAATAACATTTGCTCGTCTGCTTCAAGAAACCTTGGCCTTCTAAGACACAAATTAAAACACGCTCTCTGAACTTAAGCAACTTGCCTTCAACACACTAATTCGTCCGAAACTTGAGTATGCTTCTGTCGTATGGGATCCACACTTAAAAAAGGATATAAAGAAACTTCAAATGATTCAAAGAAAAGCCGTCCGTTTCATTTTTAACGATTACCTTAGCTCTATCTCGCCATCCGTTCTGATGTCTACGAAGAACATATCCACTCTAGAAAGAAGGAGAGCACTTGCAAGGCTTAAACTTCTGTACTCATTTTACTCTAGCCAATTTAATATTAATGCTGCTCCCTATATATCCCCCCGTTCTACACGACAGACACGCAATACCCACAACCATAACCTTACCCCGTACTTTGCACACACAAATACGTTCAAAAACTCGTTTTTTCCCCGAACAATCACAACATGGAACTCACTGCCAGCAAATGTCTTTTCGGCTCAGGATGCAGCTGCTTTTGAAAAGAGTATCTTATTGTATGTGTAAACTTAACAATATCATTGCCCTCTGTTTGGCTTTCTCTTTTTTGTTTTTGTTGTTGTTGTTGCCGGAACGCTGGATTTGCGTAGTGTTTGATATTATTTTTGCTTTTTGAATGTTGCCCCCCTGCTTGGTCTCTATGACTGCAGTATGTGTAAATAAATAAATAAATAAATAAATAAAATAAATAAAGTTCTCTTTCGCCCATTCTTCAGTCGTACTCTCATTTCGTGCTTTGGATCGCTGCTCTCACCTTGTCCCCTTTATTAGGAACTAAGAATAGAACAGTGGGGCTTTACCCGGCCCCTGCTTTCGTAAAGCTCTGCGAGAGTGGGCGGACTGATCTGAAAGCTGCTTCTATTCTACTTCTTTCATTGATCGAAATAATGCGCTCTTCCCAGTCAACATAACGAGAGAGTTCATGAGAACGAGACAAGAACCGAAGATGGAGCAGCCGCAGTGGCTCAGTGGTTATGGCACTCGGCTGCTGGCCCGCAAGACATGGGTGCGATCCCGGCTGCGGAGTCGAATTTCAATGGAGGCGGAACTCTAGAGGCCCGTGAACTGTGCCATGGCAGTGTGCGTTTAAGATCCCCAAGAGCTCAATTTCCGGAGCCCTTCAATACGGCGTCCCTCATAGACTGAGCCGCTTTGGGACGTCAAACCCCGCAAAACCAATAAACCTCAAGACTGGCCTCCTTGCATCGCTGATCCTGCGCTGACACAATAGTGAACTCGAAAGGCGTGAACTTGAACTTAAACCGAACCCGAAAAAGTTTCGGTTCCACACCCTGGAAATAAGTAGAAAAGTAGCAGTGAGCAATGCGTCAACCCCCCGTCGAATGGTTTAAGGCTGGATAAAGTATCATTGTTCTATTCTGAGCGCGTAACAATATAGGTAAGGTGGCAGCAGAGTGGAATGCAATAAAGTGTGCCCACAAAGGAAGACAGGCTGTAAAATGAAGCCAGAAAATAAATTCGCCCACTCTAAGGCAACGGTGACCTGCCAGATCCATTTGCCTTGCGCCCAAACGTGTAGGAGACATGCACGCCGATGTAATTACGTAAGGTTCTCGGAGCCCAAAATAGCTTTGAAAAACAAAATACACAACAAGGCTAGCAAAATACTGTTTTAGTGCGAGAGTATAGTTCATCGTTGATACTGTTGCATTTTATGATGACAATGATAGGTGCACCGGAGAATTGGCCGAGGGGTTTACTATATAGAGGTAACCAACCGGCTGTCTTAGCCAGCCTCTTCATATAAAGTAAGTGGGCTTGCTAAAACTCAAAAGTAATCGATAATAACCACAGCAGCAGCCGCGGGAGAATTCCAGTAGCGACAATAGCAGCGACAAGGTTTATCTCTAAAACTTATGCATATTCTTTCATTAAATACTGTTGCAGTTTCAAAGACGCGTGCGTCTTTTCCTCCGTGTCGTCTGTTCGTATCTACAGGGTCATGTCACCATCTAGGATCATCACAACTTACCATCCAGATTGTGAGAAAACTGACCACCGAGGCAGGTGGCAGTTGGACTCATGATTGGTCGCGAGACGTTGCCCAGGAAGAGTAACCTGGGTCGCACAAACCCCATCGATGGCAGTATCTGCCATTGCAGTGCCATGGTTTAACCGCAGCACCACTGCACCAAGATTGGTATCAAGGCTCCCAGGGTCCTCTGAGTGAAAAACCCAAGAATGACCAATTCCGCCTTATGGGCTTCAGTCCATTAAAGCTGTATCGTTATAGCCTTAAGGCAGAGCTTAAAATACTCTCCAACTTTTTGTTCCAAATGTTGTATGTTGGATAAATGTCGTCCGATGCTGTGACATATGAATAGGATGCGCTAGCGTATGTAACACACAGGGATCCTCTGATCCAGAATAATGGGCAGCAAGAGACGTCGAAGTGCCCCTTTAATCTATTCCGCGTCATTAATGAGTCTCCTCGAGTGGATGGAGCATTTTTTGACGTATCGTAGGCTTTTTCTGCCTCCGTTATCAACTATTCGAGGTCTTATTGTCGGGAACGTGTTTCACTTTTCAGCCGAGTTATGCATCTATTAAAATATAATGTATTCGTTGTTATTTGCTCAAATAAACTATTTTTATTACTGTAGCCACTTGTGAAATTTTTTCGTCTGCTTTAACGCCCACAGAGCACAAACCTTTTATTGCCCATATCTACTGTTGCGTTACCCATTTTTCTTCCATTGCTCACGAAACTCTGAGCTTCATGAAAAGGAACTCACTCCTAACTGTTCTTTGCGGGAATCCATTTATATTCTACCAGAACGTGATGTACTTTTATTCATTTTTCTTTTCATTTTTGTGCACTCACAGCCAAAACCAACACAAGCAACATTGCTACAAGCATCTGGATTGCTAACTCACATTCGAGTTGAGTTCCATGCACATAATGTTCAGAAAACTGAACAAGCAGACAGCACAGACACGGGACGCACTTTCAAAGGAGCAAAAAAGTCGCAAACTTTGCAGGATTACGACTTTAGCCATGCAAAAAAGTACCTATTCATTTGCTTTATTTCGATTGGGATTAGATTCAAGATTCTAGTCCCCACAGAGAGAAGAGTTCCTTTGCCATACACATTTTTGCTTCTTGCATACAGATTTAATGTGTTGTTTCCAGTGAAAATGTTCATCCACTATAATCCGGGAGTATGTGATTAGTTCAACTTGTTTGTTAACAAAGCCTTGAATGTGAACATCCAGGTGTTCAGTTGGTGGCGGCCTGTGTGGGGAGCTGAATAAAGCGTACTTTGGTCTAGAATAGTTAAGCGCCATCTTATTACTAGCGAAGCAATCAGAGACTGATTTAAGTGGAAGTTTTACACTTTTACCCACTTCTTCATATAATTCACTAGCACAAATCAAGATGATGTCGTCAGCATACATGAATGCTGTAGATTTAGTTAATGCTTTCGGGAGGTTATTTACGTACATAGCTAACAGGATAAGCCCTAGGACTGACCCCTGAGGCACACCGGCACAAATAGCCTTGTATTCTGAATTTACATGGAGCATTTCAAGGCTCTGTCTTCGACTATTTAAATACCTGGGAAGAAAATAAAGCATTATACAGCGAAAACCACACCACTCTAATTTTCATTGCATGTTCTTGTGCTTCACCGAGACTAAAGCCTTTTTGATGTCTATGAACTCCCCCAATTCAAATTTGTTGTCATTTAATTAGCTGATTTGTGAGGTTGAAAACTGAGGAGTCCATGGTGTTAGTTGATTGTTTTCTCATAAAGGCATGCTGACAGGTAGAGAGAGTAGCTTCACGTTCCAAGAAAGCAGTTACCCGCGCCGCTAAAAGTTTTTCAAATAGAGTGCTAATGCTACTGAGGATGGAAAGGGGATGATAATTTTCGAGAGAATTATGATCCCAATTTTTACATAGGGGGAGAACTTCAGCTCCCTTACATGGAAATATAGCTTCATAAAAGGCGTGATTAGAAATTTTTTGTAGTAGAACGCCTAAGATATGAAGGCATTGTTTTAGTATAAAAGCAGAGTTTTCATCTATTCCAGCAGAATGTTTCGCTGGCATGGCATTATGAACTGTGACGATTTGACCACATGTTGTATCAGTAAATCCGAACGATGCTAAACTGCAAGGAACGGTAACAGGGCTTTCAACCAAAAGGCACGCGTTCGCAATACGAGAACCTATTTCACAGAAAAATATATTAAATGACGCCACTAATGAATATAGCGTTATTCCTAAAGCGCCAATATCAGGCAGAACAAAACCAACAGATGTAGGTTCAATAATAGAGTGAATTGCTCTCCAAGTCCGCATCGAATCATTGGTATGTTTGGCTATAAATTGGGGTAGTATTCTTTTACGTTTTCTTATAGCAGCAGTGACTTAATTCCGCCCATTATATAGTATTCTTTGGTTTTATATTGCTGAAGCTTGGTATCTCAGATTTTTTCTTTTTTATTAAAGCTGCGATCATTTTTGTCATCCCCAGAGAGATGGGAGTGCTGTAGTACATCTTGGAATGTGCTTCTGGTGGGTAAAAAATCGCATTCTTTATAGTGCTGCTAAACATATCATATTGAAAGTACATCTCCGCAAGGCCTGCTGGCTCTATACTCACCTCCTGCAGACACTGCTTTAGAGTATTAAAGTTAACACGATTGTAAACGCGTCTTGTGTAATCCTTCACGCTACCACTGGAGCGGAAAAGTAAGCCAATCGGAAAATGATAGTTGCGGGATAGTTATATGTACTACACCAACTAAAATCCGTGCCGAATTTAGTAAGTATACTTTCAATTATTGATGACGAGGGGAGGGTTACTCTTGTCGGTAATTTGACAACATTATGCTACCCGCAGTCCTCCAGTACTTTGCACTATTTTTTCGTACTCTTTCATTGCATCAGTATTAGACTCCAGCAATGACTGTGTCCGTTAGAAAGCAAGATAGGCACATAAGTAGGCGCTCGAAATATGGGAGGAATATGTGCATGTTTCTCTTAGGGATGCGATATATTACCGTTAATTGCATATCAGAAAACTTTATAGCAAAACATCGCATTCACTGCATAACACAATTCTAGTATTACGAAAATTCTTGACAAACAGCAACATCGCCTTCCCTTGTATCCCCTGCCGTCCTTACGTGAAAAAAAGAATATCCTGGAATGTTGTGAATTCCGCGGAGTACAGCCAAGTCATGGCCAAAGCAATGAAATGAAACATAAATGAATGTTGCGCCATCAAGGAACAAAGGCAGTCAATATTTTTGTAAATGGTAGTGTATTTTTTTGCATTTTTGCCCATTCAGTATTCTCTAATTCGCCGACATTCATTTGGTTGTTCGTCGGAATGTTTTTCCCGTGAGTCTGTCGCGCTGCCTCTTATCTGATTTCTTATGCTTTTAATTCACCATTGTCAACATTTTAATTTTTGCTGTGCAGGCATATTAGGAACATGAGTCCCAGCTATTAACCCCAATTAAGAGATGATTTTCATTATGCTTCCAGTGCCAGAAAGGATAGCAAGTCTCTTTCGCCCACTACATTTGAAGCGCAGACAGCTTCGCAGAAGCGCAACATCCATCCCTAGTCCTCCTGTTACCTCACAGAGGAACCAACAGACTCCAGTTGAGTTTGAAGAATGTTACTATCAGCGGATTCTAAATGTCGCTCAATGTGCTGCCGCATTTCGCCTAACTTCTACGCTTCCAAATTTTATGGGACATTCAATGCTCGCACTGTTCACAGGAATGCTTTCGTGTCCTTAGCACAGCATGGATGCATTTTCCCATGGATGCAGGTTGGGTCGCATGGAGCTCGAGCAGGGCAAAGTACACGCAGCCTTTCCTTGCTACGAGAAAAAAGGCTTGCTGGTGCCAATTACCCTCACCATAAACGCGCCCGGCAACCTCACGGCGGTAGCGAATGAAGAGATTGACTGCAATTTTCGCAGGTAAGAGAAAGCTTCTCCTTTTCCTTCTCTTCGTGCTGTGGTAAATATTTCATTTTTTTAAAACCTAATTTTGCCTTTCCTGCAGTGATTTCGGGTGCCATCTTCAGTGTTTGTAGCCTGCACTGATAATAATCTGATATTAACGCCGCGCAGCAGCGTGGACAGTGCGTGTGGTCATCAAGCGCTGCTCCAGCAATCAATGAAATCATCCATAATCACGATCATCCTGAGCCTGCGAATGAGATGGCCCCAAAACAGACGCCTTCTTCACTACAGAGCCACAAAGGTGGCCCAGAGATGATATTTACAACACTCGCAGAAGCTTTCCAGAAGCATTATAAAACAGGTATTTAAGTGAACACATTCAAAAATTTTTGAAAAACAGGGTTTTTTGGGTCAAATTATACCTTTCAAGGCAGAGTTTTACTAGTGTTGCCCGACACCAGAAAACATTTGAATGGTCTTAAGTAGTAAGCTTGTTAACTAACTTTTAATAATTAACTTCTAACTAGTAGTTAGACGGCTAGTTGCAGTTATAAATTTGGAGCCTGTCGTAGTAATAGCCTTATCAGGTTTTAGAATTTTGAAAGCGCGATTACCCTCACCACTGTGGTCGGACCAATTTGGCTGCATCGTGGGAAAATACGTGCGCTTTCGAAAGCATGCAGGCAAAGCAAGTCCTCCAGCGTAGGTAACTAGTCGAGAAAGCTACATTTTGTCGAGCCACAGCGCCAAGGGTAATCGCGTTTTCGAAATTCTAAAAATTGATGTGGCTAATACAAACGACCGGCTATAAAACTATCATTGCATTTAGGCGCCTAGTTCTAACATAGTTAAAATTTAATGATTAAAATTGGTTAACCAGCTTACTAGTAAATTCGATTCACCCGTTTTCTGGTGCCGCCAACACTGATAATGCTGTGCCGCAAAAGCCCTATTTTTACTTCGAAATTCCTAGTTTCGAAAAGTTTTGAAAGTTTTCGCTGAAACACCGGGTATATTGTGATTGGAGGCAGCGGCTCAGCTGCATCTCACACGCTCAATTTGCAACACGCAACAAGAGTTAAACCAAGCATTCGAGTTGCGAACAAATTTCACACCACAGGGCCGTTGACTTCTTCCTAAACAGAGTTCACCACAGAGTAATCGTGGCTATATTGCTACAATAGCCTCCCGGCGGAAAATGAGAGATCCTGATGACTTGGGGAATATGCACGATAGGCGGATGGTAGCAAGGCTTGCAGCCGTCGGCGTACTGTTTCGCGGGCGCGCCGGCGTGGATAGGGTGGCGACGAAAGCGGTTCAGAAAGGTAGTTCACTGGAGACGTCTCGCAGACGACACGGCCTTGGTACTTGGAACGGAGTTTCGTAGATAGGCGAGGACCGGTGACGGAACCCAAAGCCATACGAGTGAGTCCGATGTGTACGACGGATGGGGACTGGTGGGAGTACGAAGGTGCTCCTGACGATTCTGGTCCTGCGTAGTAAGGGAGTGGGCAACCTGGCGGCATTCTTCAGCTATATGGCTGCTTGAGAAGGAATCAGGGAGTGATATATCAGGGCGATACGGGAGCTCGGTATCCACGGTGGAAGTGAGCTCGCGGCGATAAGGAAAGAAGAATGGAGAGTAGACAGTTGCACACTGCGTCACAGTACTATAAGCGTAGGTTACAAACTGGAGAATGTGATCTCAATTGGATCAGATAAAACTTCACTTAAACTTGTGGTCATACCATTCGCTTAAGATGGTAGGCCATTGTAAAGGGGTGAACAATTCGCCATTGGTGAAGAAGAGCTTCAACGGTGTCGGAGAGGAAGACAGGGCCCGGTCGCGCTCAGCAGTTCCTTAGGTGAACCATTTCGCAAAAGAAGACGATGCCAAGATGAAAGACACAGCGTCCTGTGCAGACGCGGATGGCAAGGATCATGTTTCTACCAAGCGGGTGAACTGATCCACTGCAATCTCCAGCCGCAATGATGGAAAAGGGCTCGTGGAGATCAACGTCAACGCTGTCGAATAGGCGCGTCGGGCAGGGCAAGGACTTCATCAGTGCGGCAGAATCACGAGGAGGAGCTTTGTGACGTTGGCATTCTGGGATGAAGGAATGTGTTGTCCGATAAAGCGATACATCCCTCGCTATTAGAAGCGTAGCCTAAGGCTCGCGTAAGACTTGACCACACCCGCGAGAGAACACTGTGGGTAGGCGTGAAAAGAGGCGCATATGTCAGAATGGAAGTGCCGAATAATGACTAGGAGACATTTGCGTAAGCCGGGAAGGTGCTTGCGGCGATAAAGCAGGCCGTTTGTATGGAAATGTGGCGGCCTTGACGGCAGGAGAGTCCTGTCCGCCGGACGCACAGATGGCGTAGATAGAAGCGAGGAGGAAAGCGATCCAGGCTTTCTAGCATTGCTCTGAAGACATGTGGCAAAGCAAAATGATGAGGAATCATTTGTGGTGAGAGAGGAGAGGTGAGCGTGATAGGGCGCCTTCATCGGAATGCTTACGGCCAGAGCGATAGACAACTTGAATCCCATATTCTTGTAAAGAAAGCGCCCAAAGAGCAAAACGACCAGGGGCGTCTTTGAGAGAGGACAACCAGCAGACGGCTTAGTGGTCAGTTGCGACAGAAAATGGGCGACCATATTTCAATCAGTCAGTCAGTCAGTCAGTCAATCAATCAATCAATCAATCAATCAATCAATCAATCAATCAATCAATCAATCAATCAATCAATCAATCAATCAATCAATCAATCAATCAATCAATCAATCAATCAATCAATCAATCAGTCAGTCTTTATTTTCGCATACATTGTACAGCGAAAAAAGGTGACTAGAGAAAAAGCCGCTTCGTTGCGGCTTGACTGAGCTGCAGTCACCCAACACCCATTAGCAGCGACGAACGATGCACTTGCATGCGGAAACAAAAATCTGGTTTCCCGCATAGTGGTGAGAAAAATAAACATGCTAAATACAGGAGAAACAAACAAAAATGCACACATCAGAAATACCATAACTGGAAAACAAACTTGGATAAGACATTAATACATTATGTAACGATGGTAGTAAACGACTTTTGTATGAATAATTCGGTAATACGTTTATGAGGTAGTTGTGCAATATCAATTTGTAGTGTATTACAGTGATTAAGTATTGTTGGTAACGTGTGTTGAGTCATCATTATGCCGTAATTAGTTCGTGATGCTGGAACCAACTAAGGTGACTGATTACGAAGACAGTAATTACTCAAAGGAGGTTTTAGTTGTGCTAAGTCTAAAAACAAATCTAAGGTGCCTTTAAGGGCCCTTTTGTAAGTGGAAAATATATGTCTTGTGTTTTGATGATCTTATGTGCAATAAAAAGTGGTGCTGTGTGTTCGAAGAATGGCACATTTGCAACAGCGCGTAGGGCTCGTTTCTGAAGAACAAAAATTTTCTGCATGTTCGTTGTAGTGGTGTTGCCCCATATTAAAACACAATAACACAAGTGGGAATGGAAAAGAGCATAATAAATAACACGTTTCATTGCAGTTGGAAGGAAAAGGCGGCATCGGTTTATTATTCCCACAGCCTTCCGTAATTTTGACGAAAGGTAGTTGATGTGATCATTCCTGGACATGTGTTCTGAAAAAATCACCCCAAGTGATTTGACACATTTTTCTACAGATACTATGTATGGACCTAAATTAACAGTTTTTGGGACATCAATTAATGAGCTGCGGGCACGAAATAGCGTGCATTTTGTTTTATATTCATTTAGAATCAACGAATTGCTTTTGCACCAATCTTGCAGTTTGTAACAAAAACCCCTTGCCTTTGTTTCTAGTTCCGCCATGTCCTTCCCAGAAAAAAACACAGTACAGTCGTCAGCGTAGATAAAAAACCGGCAGTTATTTTCTAATTTTACAATATCATTGATGTAGTAAAGAAACAAAATAGGCCCAAGGATACTTCCTTGCGGAACTCCTGATTCTATACATCTGAGGCGCGATCTATGATTATTTATGTCCGTGAATTGTAATCGGTCTTTCAGATAAGACTGCATCAGTTGTTGAGCAGTTCCTCTGAAGCCATATCTTTCAAGTTTTTCTAGCAAAATTGAATTATTCACGCAATCAAACGCCTTACTAAAGTCTAGATATAGCCCCAGAACCAATAGTTTGTTCTCGAAATTTTTTTATATCATGTCCTTCTGCGCTAGAAGCGCAATTTCTGTTGTACGGTTCTTTCTAAAGCCGAACTGGCACCTAGTAATGAGTTCATGTTTCTGATAGAAGGTATCGATGCGTATTTTAATCACCTTCTCTAGGCCCTTAGAGAAAATTGGAAGTATGAAAATTGGCCGGTAATTGGCAAAAGTATTTTTGTCACCAGGTTTGTGGATTGCGATTACCCTTGCGATTTTCATATTACTAGGAAAAACACCTGTGGAAAGTGCGCAGTTGTAGATGTGGGTTAATATAGGAGCAATTACGTCCAAGACGTATTTAACCGGTCTGATTTCTATATCTATTGCATCGCGACTGTGGCTGTTTTTAAGGAGACGAAAAAGTGAAGTAACTTCAGAGACGCATGTGGGCTGGAAAAAAATAGAATGTGGTAAAGGCAAAATGCACAATGCCGCTTCTGGAGAAGGTTTAGAGCTGCCTATCTCAATGAACAAGTCATTGAATTTGTTTGAAAGGCCTGTGCCAGTGACTTCTCTACCATTGATCACAATGCAGGTATTGCCGCTCTGTGCCTTCTGTGTATTGAGAGCCTTATTTAGGGTCTTCCACATTATGTCGCTTCTGTGATGGCAGCAGGTCTCAAACACTTGTCTGAAGTAGTTTTCTCTAGGATTTTTTATCGACTTATTTAATTTGTTCCTAAATGCTTTAAATTCCCGCAATCTCTTTTCATCACGAGAGCGTATGAAAGTTTGATACATCTTATTTTTCACGCGAATGAGTTTTAGGAGGTCTCTCGTAATCCACGGCTTGCGCGATTTTTTATGCGATCGATGTGTCTTTATTGGGAAAGATGTATCATAGTGTTTTTTAAAAAATGTTCAAGAAAGCATCAAATGATTTATCAGCATCACTATAGGAAAATATGGCCTGCCAATCCTGATATAAGATGTTCTGTCGAAAAGTTTCCATCGTGTGATCAGATATTTCGCGGTACGTGATTTCAGGCTTCGTGCATCTCCGAAATGACAAATGTTGTTTCGAAAATAAAATGATAGGAAGGTGGTCACTGATGTCAGAACTTAGGACGTTAGTTACGATGGTTTCGTCTGATACATTTGTAATAAACATGTCAATCAAGGAACATGACACGGGCGTAACACGAGTGGGAGTTGTTATACAGTTGCGATAATTATTGCACTCTAAAATCATTAGGAGTTCTCTAGCAGTGCTTGAAGTGTTCAAGATGTCAATATTTAGGTCTCCGCCGATAGTACGTACGTATCCATTTGTATTTGCAAAAGACAGTAAATCCTCCAAGAAATTAAAAAATACTGCCACACTTCCATGAGGGGGTCTGTACAGAACAGTGAGCATAATCTTGCCCTTTCGGAGAGATAACGTTTCGTAATCCGCCTTCATTGTAGTATATTCAGATACGACAATGAAACCGGGAAGTAATGTGTGTATGGCAACCCCGCCCCCTCGGCTGTCTTTTCTGTTCAAGTAGAAATTATTGTAGTCGGGTAGAACTAAATGTTCTGAATCATCACTGTCCCAGGTTTCCGTGAACATCAGTACGTCAAACTTGGCGCCGCAAGACTCCAACAAAAGCAGTATGTCATCCCATTTTGGCCGGACAGATCTAGCGTTTAGATGAAAGACTTTGAACCATTTGTCTGCGTGATTATTTTCGATTGTTTTCTGGACATCTTCCGGAAGAATCGCCATGATTGCCAATGAAGGCTTATAGAAAAGCTTATGACAAGGGTTCAGAGACGTCTGCGATAGCGCATATCTTGTGGAGGTCGCTCTCATGTTTGATTGAAACTACAGATGACGTATCGCTGTGAAGGGCAAAAATTAAGCCGTTTCTGACCCACACAAATCGCCACCTGTGCTCGCGCTTGCGCGCGATGGCTGTTCCCAGAAGTTTCTTGAGGTAAGGGCATAGGTGTTCATTTATATATATGGGTTGCTCTGTTTGTTAGTCGGAATATTCCTCCTCTGAAGTCTTGTTGCGCAAGCCCAGGGTAGCATTTGTGACCCTTTCCTTTTTTGCTTTTTCCAGGACTTTGTCACGCTTGTCGCGCCTTTGGAACTGCACGACCATGTTTGTGCTATTTTTGTCCTTCGTTGGTACCCTGTGGCATGCATCAATGCCAGAACTTGTAAGGCCGGAACATGAAAATTGCCTATAGGGTCACCGAGCACTCTTTTTCCGTTGCCGAATAATTGGAGATCACGGCGGCAACGCGCTTTGGATGAAGGCGAAAGCATTCACGCTTTCTCGGCACTCGTAACCTATGTTGGCCTCTTGCCACCAAATTTCACTAATTTGTTTAAGCTTTCTCATTTCTCTCATCCACTTAAAGTGCTTAATTAGCATAGATCAAATATCAATTAATTGTCACTTAACACATGATTATGAATTATTGATCAATTTTCAATCATTATCACTTATTATTTGATTATAAATTATTGAGCAATTATGAGTTCTTGATCATTCATTGATTAATTGTCAAAGAACAATCAATCAATCGTCAATAATTAATTATCCCTTATGTATTAATTATCAATTATCGTTCAGTTACCAATTGCTCACAACTTATTGATCACTCATCAATTATCAATCAATTACTAATTACCAATCACACATCAATTCTCGATCAATTATCCATTCCCAATCAATTATTTATAATCGATAATTCGTTTAGTTGCGTGGTCGCTTTTACATTATTCTACACATTTAATTGATTGATAATCGATTGCATAACTCGAATTATACCACTGCTATCTGCAAATTTGCCACCGCAATTCGTTTCAATTTTGGCGCGACGCTTCCCGTCCACTCACCACATCGACGTCCGCATTATGTCAGCGTTGTTTGACAGTTTTGGCTCTAATAATTTGACTAACCATTCCTTCGTCATAAAATTTTTTGCGCATCATTCGCACATCATCCCCTATCGATTACAGTCATTTGTGTGCCGGCACCTTTTCTGTGAGTACAAAAGTGTTGCCGACACATGTTGCGGACAGGAAACTGTCAACATAGCCTAGAAATGCTTTTGCATTGATAATTACTTTCAGCTGTGGTCAAAGTACGGCTGCCATACGCAACAGCCTGTTCGGTGAAGCTGTGTTTGCGCTGTTTCAGGTCTGCGCTAAGGCCCACGCCGCTGGCATCAGCGTCAGTGTCATTGTAATTGCTGGGGACAAAATGATAGAGGATCTTAGGGGCCACAAGAAGACGGCGGAGCCTGCAAAAGGCCGCACGACAGGCTTGTGCCCAACAAGAGGCTGGCGCCGCCGACAAGCAGTTCAGCCAGAGGAGACAAGATCGAAGCGACAATTACGCACGCAGCGCTGGTAGTAAGAACATACATAGCCCTGTAAAACTGCACAGCTCTTTGACTGAAGTATTTCTAGGGACCTCGGCGACTGCAGGAAGCTCTTGGCAGGATTGGGATGAACGCCTTCTTTTGAGACGACGTGGCGCAGGATTGTATGGTTTCAGACCGGCCTCTTCCTGGCTCTATGAGATGCTCGAGGCGGAGCAGGTGGGAAGAAAAGGATCTAGAAAAGACGACGACATTGTCCAGGTGGCAGAGACACGTGTTCCACTTCAGGTAGGTGAGAATTGTGTCCATCATACGCTCGGATGTGGTCGGCGCAGAGAGCTGACGCGTCAGTAATCCGAGGTGTGAAGGTAGACACCGCAGCGGAAGTCTGGTCATCTAAGCGTGGAGGCGGCATCCGTCGGACGTTGGGTCCGTGCTGCCGAGGACTTCCCTTTAATCAACGACGCAAGCCTACTGCGTCTCTTTCAAGCGTGGAGTTGGCAGCCGTCCGACGTTGGGTGCATGCTGCCGGAGACATCATTTGGATAAACGACGCACGTCTACTGCGTCCCTTTCAAGTTCGGAAGTGGCAGCCGATGAATTGAGGGTCCGTGCTGCAAGGCCTCCCTTGGATCGGCTGCATAAGCCTACGGTGTTTCGGGACGCCGTCGACGGGACTTGGCTAGCTTTTCCTGCTGCTGCTGCTGCTGCCAAGTTCCTGGGTCGGCTGACGACTCCAGCGGCGTCTTCCTGTGTTCCACCTCACGTCCTGGCTCTCTACCATCGCTTCCTTCAACGAAACGCCAGCGACGCATCTCAAGGCATCAACCCGTGTCCTTGCTGCCTGCAAGGCATTTCCGGTTTGGTTTGGTTTATTGGGGTTTAACGTCCCAAAGCGACTGAGGCTATGAGAGACGCCGTAGTGAAGGGCTCCGGAAATTTCGACCACCTGGGGTTCTTTAACGTGCACTGACATCGCACAGCACACGGGCCTCTAGAATTTCGCCTTCAAGAAATTCAGCCGCCGCGGCCGGGGCAACGCATTTCCGCTTCACCTGGGACGCTCTGTACCTGGTGAACTCTTACCTTTTATCTCTTGTATTGTACTCGTGTTTAGTGTGTGTTTTTCTTGGTGTTTTTCGTTTTTTCTATTTGCTCCTTTCCTTGAACGTATAAACACGGCTTCGTTTTGTATTGTTTGATTTCCTTGTTTCCTCGCATGAACCCGCGCGCGAAAGCGTTCCCATTCGCAGTCGCGGACGCGTCACCTAATTCACCACAGATACATATCCTTTCGCGCAGTCCTGTTGAGTCGGCGATAATCAACACAAAACGCATGTATCCCACCGTCTTCCATACAAGAACAATAGAGGAGGCCCAAGGCCTGCGTGCGTTGTTTCACTTTTTCGCTGTCACGTTCAGATTTTGTTTTGGCTGTTCTCTCGCAGAGTCACTATGATTTCGTTGCGGAAAGACGTCCGGCGGTCTTGGAATGCAGGGCGTTGCTGTTTGGGTGGGACTCATTCGGCGCTGACACTACGGGCCTGTCACGTTCTCTATTGGCGCAGCAGTGGTCCTGCTGACAGCCTAGATTCAAGCCCTTCGGTGCCGCCGAAATTGAGACCCGGGATCTGTTCCTGTATAGCGGTGGTCTCGGGAACATCCCGTTTCCATGTGAACGGCATGTTAATGAATGACCACAACTGCAGATGACTTGCCGGCGCCCTCTTCTCCTTGTGAGGTTCACAACCGGTAGCGCCGGAGTGCTAGTACTCGACATCGTTGCAAATTCCTTGCAAAGGGCTTCACGTCGCGTTTGACTACGTTGGCCACTCTGCGACCCTTCTCCACACCAATGACTTCGAACCCAACTACCTGCCCTTCCCGGATACAATGAAGCTTTCTTGGCAACCGTTTTTTGATCGCGGTGCTGCGAACGAACATGTCCTCAACAATGTCAGTGCAATAGAAAAAGCCATAGCCACTGCCAAGCTGAACCCCTTCACCGTGTCTCGCACGCGCTCCCTGAAAATTAGGGCGCCCGGTCGGTGCTACACCTACCAGTGTTGATTCTGCATGTGAGGGCAGTCGGAAGATGTGGAGGAAGAGTGCATTCTGCGCCGACGCGAGGTGTCCTGTAGTACGGCAGGCAGGTGCACGAAGGCGTCGATGGAGTCGCTGTCGTACAGGCCGTCGACGACATACGTCAGGCGCGAACCACGCGATGTTGCAGGCCTCGAGCAGTCTTAACTTTCCAAACACGTACACGGACGCATCTTCGTCCGGAGCTTAGCGTCGCGACCGCATCCGCATGAATTTCGCGTCGTGCGCACTCGGCAGCGGGGCAAAAGCGGCCGGGAGGGCAGGTGGTTTAGCGGAGTCCTGCATGCAGGTGCAGGTGTGAGCGGCTCCGCGGAGATGGTGGTCCGCGAAAGAATGCATGGTGTCCGAAGGCCAGACAAAACGCCTCGCAGTAGAGTCGATGGTCTTGACCCACACCGCTGAGTCGTCCGAAAACCCATAGAATTCCGGAAGCGGCACGGGACAGCCGGATGACCGCGAACTGCGGGAGGTCTCGGTGATGAACGACGAATTCAGTTCCCGCAACTGAACGGACACGGCAAAGAGTGCGGCGGAAAGAGATTTGGTTTATGGGGGCTTAACGTTCGAAAGCGACTGAGGCTATGAATGGCGCCGTAGTGAACGGCTCTAGAAATTTCGACCACCTCGGGTTCTTTAACTTGCACAGTACACGGGCCTATAGAATTTCGCCTAGATCAAAATTCGACTGCTGTGGCCAGGATCGAACCCGCGTCTTTCGGTTCAGCGGCCGAGTGCCACCCCCATTGAGCCAACGTGGCGGGCCTTGGCCCCTGTCTCCGAGGAGGTGTCAACTCCATTCTAGGAATGGATGCAGGCTGCGGGTGGCGAGTGAGTCAGCCTGAGGACCTCCCGGCCGCTGCGAAGGTGGTGCGGGTCGGGGTGATCTTGGTCGGACCCAACGTTCATGGGCTGCGCCACTGTGAATGACTGAAGGACACGCAGCCGTTCCTTAAAAAGCTCCCAGTTTAATCACCGTCTTCATTCACTCCTGCAATTGCTCTTTTCCTTCTTCACAGCTCCTGTGAAATATATCTGCGTATTGTAATAAGGAAGATTGGCATCGGCGGAGCCGCACCGTCAGCGTATGGCGCGAGGTCGTTGGGTTGATGACTGTAGCTCGGACCGCCATTTTGGCTAGCTGTCCTTAGGCTGATTTACTGGAAATCCTGTTGTTTGGTGGAGCTCTGCTTGACGCAGCATTTGGCCTATGCCCTGGAGCTTCGCAGAAGAATCATCGCGCCTTCTGTGTCCACCGACGCAAGCCAGTCATCTGCCCCTTTGCCTAGCCCGTCGTTTCCCCTGGTGCTCTCCGACTGCGAGACCCAGCCATCTATACCGGGTGCGGTGACCACGACGTGGAGGATTGGCTTGTCTCCTACGAGCGGTTAAGCGGTCACAACTGGTGGGACGATCCCATGAAGCTAAAAAACGTGGTGGTTTACATGTCGGACGTGGCCAGCCAATGATACAGAAACCACGAAGCAGACTTTACCACCTGGTCGGCCTTTAAACGCACCGTTTCTGATATCATTGGCCGCCGTGCAGTACGCAAGCAGCGCCTGAAAGAGAGAACTCGGCTGCAAGGTGAATCGTTCACGAGCTACATCGAGGATGTCATCAACCTGTGTACAGCCGAACACAGACTTAACACAAATGACGGAACACCTGGCCTAGACTTCCGTCAGCGCCACGAAGCGATAGTCATTGGTGCGAGATTCATTAAGACCTCATCCTTTCTCCTGCTTCACTGCACCTGATGGCCCCATCGTCTTTACACTGTCCGAAGTGTTAATCTCTGGTCATGGTCTGCCTCTGCCATTCGCTGTGCTGACTGTTAAAGACGGCTGCAGCCTGATTGGTATCCACTCACTCATCCACTCATCCGGGCACTGAAATCCACTCATCCGGGCACTGACTTCCAGTCATCCGGGCTCTGAAACGAGAACATCCGGGCACCGTACGAGACTTAACGAGATTTAACGAGACTCTCTAAGCCCTCCTACGCGACCGGCATGCAAGCACCGGTTGGTCTCCAAACGAGACAAAAAATAACTGCTGCCAGTGCCTTCTCAATGTTTATCAAGATATCAGTGGAGCTGTGGGTTTGATAATGCACGGAATTATAATTTCCGATTTCTAATAAGGCGTGCAAAAAGCACATAAATGCCACGTTACACTTCGTTTTCATACGTGATCCGGGGGAGAAGCGCTGCGTTCAAAGGGCAAGGCATAGCGCCGAACAGGTGGTGGCGTTCCTCCCTTCCTTTACGGTGCGGTTCGGGTGTCCACCGAGATGGCAGAGAATTACTGCGCCATTTCCTTTCCTCAAAAAACCTTGCGTTCAAATGGCAAGGCATCGCGCTGAAAGGGTGGTGGCGTTCCTCCCTTCCTGTACGGTGCGGTTCGGGTGTCCACCGAGATGACATTAGGCCCGTAAACATTTCATGCTTACTCTACTCTCGTTTACGAGAGAGGCAGAGATTTTTTTTCTTACTGAGTACCTGTTCCTCGCTCTATCTCTCTCTTTTGTGTGTGTGTGTGGGTCGCACTGCCTCTAGTAATTTTTATGCGTATTTTTCTGCTATGTGCTTTGTGATTCCCACTTACCTGTTCTGTGCCCACCCCTATAAAAGGGGATACATTAACAATGTAAAATCACTCCTGAAGAAGATCGGTCTTCCGATCGAAACGTCGAGTGGAATAAATGTTTTCTTTAACGAAGCGTATACTTCGCTATATATATATATATATATATATATATATATATATATATAGGTTGCGAAAGCGTGAAGTACTAGAATGCTTATAAGAATATATAGCGAAGTATACGCTTCGTTAAAGGAAACATATTTATTAAACTCGACGTTTCGATCGGAAGACCGATCTTCTTCAGGAGTGATTTTACATTGTGAATGCACCCCCTTTAATAGGGGCGGGCACAGGACAGGTAAGTGGGAAACACAAAGCACATAGCAGAAAAATACGCATAAAAAATTATTAGAGGCAGTGCGACCCACACACACATACACCAAAAAAAAAAGAGCGCGAGGAACAGGTACTCAGTCAGAAAATACAATGTCCAGATGCGGCCTCTGCTTTGTTAAGCACCACAGGCTTGCTTATTGACAGTCGTGTCCAGCTGGGAGGTGCTCGACAGGTGCGTGGCCGTGCAAACACTTTCGTAGAAAAATGCGAAAACTTGTTCCTTCTCCTGCCGCGAGAGCAAAAATATAAAATATGACCCTCCAACAGAGGGAGCAGACAACAGAAAAAAAAGAAAAAAAAGGAAAAATGAACAGAGCAAGGAAGAAACCTCGAAAAAAAAGTGAAATAGGTAAAAGAAAACCTTTAAAGTAGTGCTTTTTCTTCGCACCCAGCTACAGTGCACCCACCCCAGGTTGAGGGGAAGTATTGGAAGGAATGTAAAAAAAAGGAAAAAATATAAGAAAAAATATAAGAAAAAATGTGAGCTTACATAGTAAAATTAAAAAGGAAAAAATAAAAAAATAAAAAATAAATTGTGCGGCATTCGCGTGACCACAAGGTGAGCACACCCGGGGGGGAAACGGCACAGGTGTGGCACAGGTGTGGCATGCAGAAAGGGGTATGACCTCAGACGACTTAGTCAGTGTTGCTTTGTTCAATTTCGTAGGCCCCTGACCTCGGAAGAGAGGTGAGGGTGCCGTAAGTTTCATTAATGCCATTCTGCACTGAGTTAAATTTAAAAATAAAATATGATTCTCGTTGCTCGCGCTCACGAGTGTTTTTGAAGCCACTCTGTAGTATTGTTACTTTAAGTTTGTCAAACTCGTGCCTTTTCTCGCGGAGGTGTTTCGAAAGAGGGAGGTTGGGGAGGGATTGGGTATGTGAGTGGTGGTTATTAAATCTGAAACGGAAGGAATTGTCAGTTTGGCCTATGTATTGCATTCGACAGTCGCCACACTCGAGCATGTAAACCACGTTGCTGGAATCGCAATTCAGGTCTTCCCGGATAGAATGCTTGAAATTTGAATGGGTGCTTTTAGCCAGTGCCGTGGTTTCCATGTGTTTGCAGACTTGACATCGGCTTTTTTTGCATGATGTGCAACCTACAGCTCTCGGTTTATTGACTGTCGAATGGACAACATGGTTTTGCAGATTTTTTTGGTCTCCTATATGCTACTTGGGGGACCGTTGAGAAAATATTTGAAAGACGGTCACTCTGTTCTATGATATTAAAGTGTTTTTTTAGGATGTTGTTAATATTCGGGAGATTATTTGTGAAGGTTAGTATCAGATTACAGCGCTGTGATGATGGCTGAGATTCCTTAATGACATGATTAATATTAGTTGCTTCTGCCTTTTTAATGGCATCGTTGATTATAGAAGACGGGTAATGTTGTTTTTTTAGAGTGTCCCGCATGCGATTAGCATTTTCGTGAAAATATTCCGATCGTGAGCAAATTCGTTTGAATCTGATGGCCTCTGAGTATGGGATTGAAGTTTTGCAGTGGCGTGGGTGGCAGCTGTTGAAATGAAGATACTGTTGTCTGTTTGTGGGTTTTTTATAGACACTAGTGATTAATGTACTTCCTTCTACTCGAACCAGAACATCCAGGAAGTTAATTTTATTGGTTGAGTAGGTGTGTGTGAAAGAGATATTGGGATGGATTTTGTTGAATGAGGCGATAAAATGGATGAGTTCGTCCTCGGTTTCTGTCCAAACTATGAATATGTCATCCAGAAAGCGTTTGTAAAAAGCTGGTTTTGTTGGATATGAGGACAGAAAGTCAGATTCAATATTGTTCATAAATATGTTGGCGTAATTTGGAGCCATTTTTGTGCCCATTGCTGTACCGCTAGTTTGAATGTAATATGAGTTGTTGAACTCAAAGGTGTTAAGTTTAAGGACCAAATTTGGAAGTGTCTCGATGGCACTTGGACTAGGGGTGTCTAGAATTTTGTATTCTTTATATGATCCAACCATTGCCTGAATTCCGTCGTCATGTGGGATGTTAGTGTAAAGTGATACCACATCCAGGGTAACTAGAAAGCGCCTTGAGGGAAGGTGACATTCGTTAATTCTTTCAGGAAGTGATTAGTGTCGCGTATGTAAGATGGATGCTTCGGAGGTATATGTTTGATGACCGAATCGATATACTCTGAGATCGGTTCTGTTATTGTGCCAATACCAGAAACAATCGGTCTCCCTGGATGATTCTGTTTGTGTATTTTCGGAAGCATGTAGAAGCGCCCCGCGGAGGAATTTCTTGGCGTGAGCGCCTTACCTATTCGCGGTGGTAATTCACCTTCATCTGTTAGTTTTTTTATAGTTTTCTCTACGATGTTCTTTTGCTTAGCGGTCGGGTCTGATGGGAGTTTATTATAGAATTTTGGGTTGTTGAGCTGGCGGTTGCCCTCCTGAATGTAGTTATCTGTGTCTAAAATAACTATGCCTCCACCTTTGTCGGCGGGCTTGATGACAATGTCGGTTCGTTTGCTAAGTGAGCCTAAGGCGTTACGCTCTTTTTTTGTGAGGTTAGGTGTCCCAGATTTTCGTGTCCCAAAAGCTTGAAGAATCTCCCTTTGTACCGCTTTTATATATAGGTCTAGATGTCTGTCCCTACCAGTTTTGGGTGTCCACTGTTCCTGAGATTGGGGGTACCGCACATTATTTGTGCTCGGTTTGTCGAAGAAATATTCCCGTAATCTGAGAGTTCGCGAAAAGTTATCTAGATCCTGGAGTAACTTGTACTCGTTATACTTGCTATGGCTTGGGCAGAATTTAAGGCCACGCGACAGCAGTGACTTTTCCTCGGGGGTGAGCTGTGAGCTTGACAGGTTAATTATATTTTGCGGAAGGTGTGGCTCTTCGGGTGTTTGGTCTAATGTGGTTGGATGTTGGTTTACGGTTTCCTTGTAATTGTCGGGTGTGGGTATGTGGCTTGCTAGTTGTAATGGCATTGTGAGCTCTATACAATCCTCGACAAGGATGCCATCACGTGAAAATTTAGTAAGTTTTTTAGTCCAAATTTGCTGAGTTTTGTTAGACTTGAAGACCTCAAGCGCATTTACCTCGGATGTTGAGAGTATCATGCTTTGACGCGCCCGCCTCTCCTCTAGTGTTAGTGATGCCAACGTCTTTTTGAAGTGCTCAATTGTTATTTTTAAAAGGTTTACGGATGCTTTAAGTAGTTCTGTGCTCCATGCTAGGCGATGGGATTCCGAAAGGTTGCTAATGGATGGGGTTAAAGATACAAAAAGTCCTTTCGGCACAGTTTCTGATTTAAGGTATATTTGAAGGGATTTTACGTGGAGCTGGTGCTTGATTCGTTTCTCAATAATTTTTCTTAGCTTTAAAAAATTCCGAGAGCGTGTGGCACAAGTAGAGGGAGAGCTGGTGGGCGCGTGAGCTTGGTCGGCCCGTCAGTATTGTTTAAACTTTAGCCGTTGGGCTGAGCCACAGCGTCGTCTGAGGCCATACCTTTGTTTCGGCGTGGTGGCGTCATTCCCGAAGTCCTGGATGATGACGGAAGCTTGCCGGGATCCAGAAGCCGGTGTTGTTGGTGCTGAGGTGGGGGCCATCCGTGATCCGGGGCTCGTTGGTGTGGCATCCGGTGACGCCTCGGCCTGTACAATGGGTGCCGGTAGTGGGGACGGGGCATTTGCTGTTGAGCTCTGGTTCTCGGGTGTGGGGTCTCTCGCCGCAACTCTGCTTGGTTTGGCGGCTTTGAATGAAGACACCGTACACTCTGGGGTTCTCTGTGTTTGGGTTGGTAGCAAAGGTGCCCTCGGGGGCCTGGCGTCAGCTGAAGTTCTTCGCGGCGGATTCCGTGAGGAATTTTTCGGAGGAATCTTCTGACGGAAGCCTTGCAAACCAGGCTTGCAAACCAGGCTTGCAAACCTTGCAAATCTGTCTTTGCTTGATGAGATTATCTGCTTCAGCGATGGTCGGGAAATCTGGCCCTGCAGGGCCACTGGAGTGATGATTTGTTCTGCTTGAGACCTCAAAATATCTCGAAGCTATGCGGGTGGACGGGAGGATCTTCTCTGAGGAAGTGAGGTGATCCTGCCATGGGACCAAGCAGTGTTGTCTGGCAGTGAGGACCAAAAAATCTGCAAAACCATGTTGTCCATTCGACAGTCAATAAACCGAGAGCTGTAGGTTGCACACCATGCAAAAAAAGCCGATGTCAAGTCTGCAAACACATGGAAACCACGGCACTGGCTAAAACCACCCATTCAAATTTCAAGCATTCTATCCGGGAAGACCTGAATTGCGATTCCAGCAACGTGGTTTACATGCTCCAGTGTGGCGACTGTCGAATGCAATACATAGGCCAAACAGACAATTCCTTCCGTTTCAGATTTAATAACCACCGCTCACATACCCAATCCCTCCCCAACCTCCCTCTTTCGAAACACCTCCGCGAGAAAAGGCACGAGTTTGACAACCTTAAAGTAACAATACCACAGAGTGGCTTCAAAAACACTCGTGAGCGCGAGCAACGAGAATCATATTTTATTTTTAAATTTAACACAGTGCAAAATGGCATTAATGAAACTTACGGCACCCTCACCTCTCTTCCGAGGTCAGGGGCCTACGAAATTGAACAAAGCAACACTGACTAAGTCGTCTGAGGTCATACACCTTTCTGCATGCCACACCTGTGCCACACCTGTGCCGTTTCCCCCCCGGGTGTGCTCACCTTGTGGTCACGCGAATGCCGCACAATTTCTTTTTTATTTTTTTATTTTTTCCTTTTTAATTTTACTATGTAAGCTCACATTTCTTTCTTATATTTTTTTCTTATATTTTTTCTTATATTTTTTTCTTTTTTTTACATTCCTTCCAATACTTCCCCTCAACCAGGGGTGGGTGCACTGTAGCTGGGTGCGAAGAAAAAGCACTACTTTAAAGGTTTTCTTTTACCTATTTCACTTTTTTTTTCGAGGTTTCTTCCTTGCTCTGTTCATTTTTCTTTTTTTTTCTTCTTTTTTTTCTGTTGTCTGCTCCCTCTGTTGGAGGGTCATATTTTATTTTTTTGCTCTAGCGGCCAGGAGAAGGAACAAGTTTTCGCATTTTTCTACGAAAGTGTTTGCACGGCCACGCACCTGTCGAGCACCTCCCAGCTGGACACGACTGTCAATAAGCAAGCCTGTGGTGCTTAACAAAGCAGAGGCCGCATCTGGACGTTGTATTTTCTGACTGAGTACCTGTTCCTCGCGCTCTTTTTTTTTTTGGTGTATGTGTGTGCGGGTCGCACTGCCTCTAATAATTTTTTATGCGTATTTTTCTGCTATGTGCTTTGTGTTTCCCACTTACCTGTCCTGTGCCCGCCCCTATAAAAGGGGATGCATTCACAATGTAAAATCACTCCTGAAGAAGATCGGTCTTCCGATCGAAACGTCGAGTTTAATAAATATGTTTCCTTTAACGACGCGTATACTTCGCTATATATATATATATATATATATATATATATATATATATATATATATATATATATATATATATATATCCCACCACATCCCACCGGATCCCACCGGCGGCATGTGGTTGTTTTTTCTTCTGCTTTTCTATCAATTAGATTTAAGCGATAACATATTCAGAAATATTCTAAATTGATCAACACCACAAAATAAATATATTAACTAATAAAAAAAAAACCCTATGCCCCTTGGTTTCTGTGGCTGTTGGCTTCTGTCATATTTATAACGAGCCCCTCATTCCCCTTTCCTTATTTGCTTAATTGCTTAGCGAGGGCCTCGGTTCTGGCAGCTTTGACGCCATAGGAAGCATAAGAGGGTTCTCGCACAGCTTCCACCCTCTCAGTTCGATGACGTTCTACGTCACACCTGCGGTAACTCAGGACGTTCTACGTCCTCCGCTTATGAACGTGGGTGGGGCTGATGAACACTCTCAAGGTTAGGTTACTTGTAAACATGAATACCCGCGAAAGCACAAGGTTTCACAGCCGTCGCCGTAGCTCAGAGGTAGAGCACCGGACGCGTAATTCGGAGGTCGTGGGTTCGGATCCCACCGGCGGCATGTGGTTGTTTTTTCTTCTGCTTTTCTATCAATTAGATTTATGCGATAACATATTCAGAAATATTCTAAATTGATCAACACCACAAAATAAATATATTAACTAATAAAAAAAAATTCCCCTATGCCCCTTGGTTTCTGTGGCTGTTGGCTTCTGTCATATTTATAACGAGCCCCTCATTCCCCTTCCCTTATTTGCTTAATTGCTTAGCGAGGGCCTCACTTCTGGCAGCCTTGACGCCATAGGAAGCATAAAAGGGTTCTCGCGCAGCTTCCACCCTCTCAGTTCGATGACGTTCTACGTCACACCTGCGGTAACTCAGGACGTTCTACGTCCTCCGCTTATGAACGTGGGTGGCGCTGATGAACACTCTCAAGGTTAGGTTACTTGTAAAGATAAATACCCGCGAAAGCAGAAGGTTTGACAGCCGTCGCCGTAGCTCAGAGGTAGAGCACCGGACGCGTAATTCGGAGGTCGTGGGTTCGGATCCCACCGGCGGCATGTGGTTGTTTTTTCTGATGCTTTTCTATCAATTAGATTTAAGCGATAACATATTCAGAAATATTCTAAATTGATCAACACCACAAAATAAATATATTAACTAATAAAAAAAAATCCCCTATGCCCCTTGGTTTCTGTGGCTGTTGGCTTCTGTCATATTTATAACGAGCCCCTCATTCCCCTTCCCTTATTTGCTTAATTGCTTAGCGAGGGCCTCGGTTCTGGCAGCCTTGACGCCATAGGAAGCATAAAAGGGTTCTCGCGCAGCTTCCACCCTCTCAGTTCGATGACGTTCTACGTCACACCTGCGGTAACTCAGGACGTTCTACGTCCTCCGCTTTTGAACGTGGGTGGCGCTGATGAACACTCTCAAGGTTAGGTTACTTGTAAACATAAATACCCGCGAAAGCAGAAGGTTTGACAGCCGTCGCCGTAGCTCAGAGGTAGAGCACCGGACGCGTAATTCGGAGGTCGTGGGTTCGGATCCCACCGGCGGCATGTGGTTGTTTTCTCTTCTGCTTTTCTATCAATTTGATTTAAGCGATAACATATTCAGAAATATTCTAAATTGATCAACAAAATAAATATATTAACTAATAAAAAAAAATCCCCTATGCGCCTTGGTTTCTGTGGCTGTTGGCTTGTGTCATATTTATAACGAGCCCGTCATTCCCCTTCCCTTATTTGCTTAATTGCTTAGCGAGGGCCTCGGTTCTGGCAGCCTTGACGCCATAGGAAGCATAAGAGGGTTCTCGCGCAGCTTCCACCCTCTGAGTTCGATGACGTTCTACGTCACACCTGCGGTAACTCAGGACGTTCTACGTCCTCCGCTTATGAACGTGGGTGGCGCTGATGAACACTCTCAAGGTTAGGTTACTTGTAAACATAAATACCCGCGAAAGCACAAGGTTTGACAGCCGTCGCCGTAGCTCAGAGGTAGAGCACCGGACGCGTAATTCGGAGGCCGTGGGTTCGGATCCCACCGGCGGCATGTGGTTGTTTTTTCTTCTGCTTTTCTATCAATTAGATTTAAGCGATAACATATTCAGAAATATTCTAAATTGATCAACACCACAAAATAAATATATTAACTAATAAAAAAAATCCCCTATGCCCCTTGGTTTCTGTGGCTGTTGGCTGTATATATATATATATATATATATATATATATATATATATATATATATATATATATATATATATATATATATATATATATATATATATATATATATATATATATATATATATATCCGTCCAGCCTATTCATCCTTACAATGCTTTTAGCTGATAAATATTTCACGTCAAACTTTACTGTTCGATTAATTATCAATCATCAAATACACTTGAATTCATTTCAGACTTTATTTTCACTACATATTTTTTTACTATTTTTTCGTAGCCTGCTCTATTCCCTCAACTCACTATATCGACGTCCGTGCTATTTCGATCGTTCTTTGACATTTTTGGCTCTAAATAATGAACTACTCTTCCTACTTACTTCAGATGTTTTGCGCGTCATCCACACGTCGTCCTTTATCGATTACAAACCATTCGTTTGATCCTTCACTCTTCTTCTGAGAACGACGCAGCTACTGCGGACACGTTTTGGTGCCTCGACCTCGAAGACATAGCTTAGAAACGCCTCCGCATTGCAAGTAGCCGGTGCACTTACCGCTTGCGCTGGATTAAGTCGCTCCGCCTGATCCCGCCTCGCTGGCCTGTCACTGTTGCACGAAAATTGTGCGGTTCACAATCGCGGTTGTCTTCCGCGAAATGTCCGCAGCTGTTTCGCTCTGCAGTTGTAGCAGTCAGCTTCGGGTTTGGGTGCTAGATGAAACACTCAAGTGAAACCTAAGCAGCACGCCAGTAATGGCCCAGAACTGGTATCATAATGGGGAAAATTGCCTCTAACAAATGCCTATATTGGGTCTAACTGGTGCGCTACCAAATCCAATGTATACGCCAATGCACTGCCCTGGCTTTCCATTGAGCAGCCATTAATGGCATACAAGCTTTTTTAGTAGCTTCATTGGCATTCCTTGGCTATTCGGTTTTAGCCGTCCGAAATTCCTCATTGGCTGATCTATCAAAGGTAGTCACCTCAGCTCACCGGTTGTCCGATGTTTCTCGCCCAAGCTTATTCACTGTTTCTTTATCACATGCGTCCAGCCACACTCACTGCCTCCCCAGTATTGTCCACCCAAGCTAATCAACTGGTTATTTGCCGCAGGCATCTAGCCACACTCACTGGCTACTGAATATTTCCCACCCAAGCTTACTCGCAAGTTCACCGCATGCATCCAAAAAAACTGACTACCAATCATATTCCCAGTTCCCCAACATTCTGCGCTAATCATGCATTCAGTGCGTTGCACTGACAAATCCATCTGTCACGAATGCTTCATTTTAGCAACCATTTTCTATGCAAAAACATTGTAAATGCAGCATTCTATAGTCGCATGCACTGAAGATGAGTAAACCAGCAAGTTTATTTGAAGAAAATAGCGCGAGAGCATGCAAAGCACGAAAACACACGGACGAGACTCAAAGCGCTATGTGTCTCGTCCTTGTCTTTTCGTGGTTTGCATGCTCTTGCGCTATTTTCTTCAAATCAAGTATGCACCAACTCGCCCAACAAGAAGTGTTAATACAGCAAGTTTATTGTTTGAATATTTATTAAAAACATAACAAAGAGCCGTACATCTAGGCGAGGATGTGGAGGCTGCGCGGAAGGAATCAAATAGTCCTGCAGGGTTTCATCGGGGCTCGACCGCGTCGTCAAAGAATCCGCTGCTGGAGCAGGCACTGTGTTCGAGGGAGCGGGCTGCACTGAGGGCACGCTCGGGTGCTATCCCAGCCACCACCTCAGGCATGCGCCTTTTCCGGCCGCCGGTCACAAACTGCCAGCCGATGTATGGCTGGGTATCTTACACAGCTGTCTTCTTTCCAGTGACGGTATTTGCACATACAAACTGCAAACGGAAACTTTATGTGGGAAAATGCAGTTTCAACAACAGTAGCTAAGATAGCTATTAATGGCAATGAACCGGCAACCTCTGCGTCGGCACAGCACCAAGGGCATCGACATTATCGACGGAGGCGTTTTCCTTGAACCTGCCTCTCCCTGATTTCGGCAGTGGGCTTGGCGGCACCGGCGCGAACAGAACGAACAAATCACTTCTCACCCTTCTCCAGGTTAATGAAAAACGTTATTACAGCAGTATTATGGACGATTGTCCTGGTTTGCTAGTGCTGACAAGCCCACATGCCCCCTTGTAGATTGCTGTTGAGTGTTGCGATGCATATCAGCCATTCTGCTGTGTTGTGGCGATTTTGAAAACAACATGGGGCCCGATACGCCGGCTTTGTTGCCAACTATTCTTGATGGACAAAACGAAATCAATACGGATATATCAGAAGTGAAGCAAAAGCTGTCTAAGATGGAAACGGTGGTATCTCATGTTACTGAATGGGCTAAAAGGCTTGAGGAGTCATAGAAAGAACTATCTAGTTTGTGTGCAAGCATAGACAGCATGTTGAGAGAGATCGACGACCTCGTGAATCCTTCTCGCCGAAACAATCCTGTCATTCACGGTATTCGTGAGGTTCCAAACGAAACTTAGGAGCAGCTAAAAAGCAGTGTAGTAAGCGGTGTTCTTCAGAAAAAACTGGGCGTTTCCGTGGCTAGCACGAGCGTATTCACAGGATAACACGACCAAGCACAGAGCGTCCCAGGCCTGCAGTTGTGCGTTTTGGCAACTACAATGAAAAGGTAAAAGTACTAAAAAATACCAAGAAGTTGAAGGATACAATTTTTTTCCGTTCACGAAGATTTCTCCAAGTATCGTCAGGAACAGGAGGCAAACCCTTTGGAAGAGTGCTGCAGATAGCCGAAAGAGCGGACACAAGGTAGCTTTAAATTTTTATAAGCTTAAAATAGATGGGGCCATGCATGCATGGAATGACGTTACAAGCGAACGTTATCAGGTTCATCTGCCGCTATCAAATGCTTCCACGTCTGCCCGAGAGAGTGCTTCTCCATATATCCAAGACTGACAGACAAGCGGAATTTCATATACTAAACATAAATGCAACCAGTCTTGTTAATAAGGTAGCGGAGCTGGAGCACGTTTTATTAGAGCACCAACCTGATGTCGCAGTTGTCACGGAAAATTGGCTTCACCCCAATATCTTGGATACGGAGATATGCCCCCCTAGGAATGGCGTTATCAGATTTGACCGCAGCAGCCGAAAGGGAGGCGTAGTTATTTTCAGTGACAATACAATACGGCACAAGGTTATTTCAGGCCCTCCTAACATCGAATCTGCTTTTTGCAGAGTCCATCACGGAACACATGAAATTTTAATTGGCGCTGTGTATCGTCCTCCGGGCGCAACATCAGACGTCACTGACGCATTGAAAGACTTTCTACACAACTTGCCAATTCAAAACAAAAACGCGATAACCGCGGAGGATTTTAAAGTTGCGGATGTGAATAGGGATGAAATGATGCCGGGGCAATGCGAACGAGAGCAGCGCTCGGTCTTCTCGATTTGTGCTTTTCTCATGGACTTCAGTAGGTAGTACGAGGGTACACACGAGTACAGCGTAACAGCGAATCAGTTTCAGACCTTCTTTTTCTAACTCAAGGTCTTTCGTCACAGCCGGTGGAGGTAGAAGTGTTACCTGGTCTTTCCGATCGATGTTTAGTTAGTATGGAATTGTCCTTTGCTTCTTTTCGAAATAAGACGATGGAAGTGTCATCTTACGCAGATTTTAACAGGGCCGACGACACCGCCGTACCTGACGCGCTAGATTACTGCTTTGGCCATTTGAAGAACTAAGCTGTAACTAATCCGCGTCTGTTAATGAACTATGGTTAGAATCAAATCTTTAGTCCATGGGTGCTTAACTCGTTATGTGCAACTGATCAGAAAAAAGAAATGTGCATGCAGTCCTTGGATAACAAGGAGAATTATTCAACTAAAAACTAAAAGGAAGAATCGGCCGGTGTAGAAAAAAGTACCGACACACACTCGATCCGCCTGCGTTGAGTTACATGCTAGCTCTAAGTAGTAATTTGAGGTCACACATAAAAGAATCGAAATTTAAGTTTTATAACGTACATTGGAAAAACTTATACGAAAATCACCCCAAAAGTTTTGACACACTTGGCAGTACCGAAGAAAAATGTCGCTGACATAAGGGCAGAGAGCGGACCTATACGTGATGAGACTGAAATAGGCGATATTTTCAATGGACACTTTGCAAGTGTTTTCAGTGAAGACGATAACAAGCCAGCGGATACTAGGTTCGCTGTTGAAGCACGCGTGATTGATGACATAAACGTATCGATTGAAGGTGTGCTGACGTCATTTTTGAGCCTAAAAAAACAACAAAATCAATGGGCTCTGATGATATCCCTAATCAGTATTTGAAGGAATACGCAGAATGGTCAGCTAGATACGTCGTACTAGTTTTTAGGAATTCACTATCAAGAAGCACGGCTCCAGATGATTGAAAAATTAGCAAACTAGTTCCCATTGTGAAGACTGGAGATCCTAAACCTGTCAGTAATTATCGTCACATTGTCGAAAAGCAGATTCGACAATACTTAAATGATATTGGGTTCTTGAATAGGTGTCAGCATGGTTCTTGGCAGGACATGTAATCGGTTACACAATTAATAGAGACTTTGCATGATTTTAGCGAAATCATTGACCAGAAAGGGCGAATTGAGATAATATTCATAGACTTTAGGAAAGCCTTCGGTCAGTTCAATCATAGAAAATTTTTAGGAAAATTTCAATCAGTACTCAAACTCAAATATCGCTCGTTGGCTAAAAAGTTTTCTTGTGGGCCGCAGGCAATTTGGAAGTATTGACGGGAAAGCATCCCGGGTGTGTGACGTGACATGGGGAGTACCAAAGGGCTGGGTACTCGAACCGTTATTGTTTCTTCCATATATAAACGGCCGTATTGAAGATTCAGAAATCAAGCCCAGATTATTTGCAGACGACTGCATTTATTATACTATCGTTAATTGAGTTGAAGATCAAGTTAAGCATAATGGTTACCTGCTTAATATTAGCGAATGCTGTAGAAAGTGGCAAAAGTCTTTGAACCCCAGTAAGACAGTATGTATGGCAATCACGCACGTATTTTGACGTATTTTAACATCAGCCACTTGAATTCGACTACTCATTGGAAGAAAACAAACTGAATCGACTATACATACCTAGGAGTGACAACTACTTCTGACCTGCGTTGGAACAAACACGTACATACATAAGTTTGTTGCCAAAGCAAATCAAAGATTAGGATACATTAGGCGGTCACTTAAGCATGCTACACAGGATACTAAACTTACGGGTTTTAAGATGCTGGTACGCCCTATAATAGAATATGCGTGTGAGATGTGGGATTCCTACACTCAAACACCTGCAGCTGAATTGGAGCTAGTGCAGTGACGTGCACTTCGCTTTATCTATTCTCGCTTCCGAAGACAAGATCCAGTAACCCCACTTTCCACTTTAGCGAACTTGCGCCCCGTTCACCGTCGCCGCGAGCAAAAAAGGCTCATTCTTTTCCATAAGATTATGGACAACATGGTTCATATCGATAAGCAGCAATACATAAGCGAAACTACTTGACGTATCACTCGGGGTAAGCATTGTAGACATGTAAAAGAACAAAAGCTTTCTAGCACTGCTACCAGCATTACTTCCTTCTGTCCACAGCCAGAGAATGGAACAGACTGCCAGAGAATGTGGTGCTCGCATCGGGTGTGGATGTGTTCTCTGCTGGAGTTCAGGCTTTGTTAGTATAGTCCCTGATATAATGCGCTTTGCGTGTTGGGCATGGTCTTTTCACAATGTTTTCTGTTTTGTTGCAGCGAGATTTTCGCGCATGTTTGTTTGTTGCGTACAGGTCAGTTCCGTTTCTTGAAATGTTAAAACTTGGCACCGACTGTATGGTGCTTGCGTTTTGTTCGTTGTGTTCCGCCTTTGGAATCTGTACTACCCTTGAGTCACTCCTACCTTGGTCCAGTCCAGACTGATAGTGTTTCTAATGAATAAATAAATAAATAAATAAATGTAGTAAGGATTCCAAATAAAAACATCACCTGCAGCCCCTTTGTCGAGCCTTGTCAAAATAAATGCTCCTCGTGGAACTTGTGCTGAACAGGAAATACCATAATGACCTTCATCACACTGGCCGCAACCACTGGCAGCTTGCCGCCCCCTAGCGGGATGAGCTGCCGGCGCTGAAAACAAGAAGCAACTGTGAATGGCAGTCTGAAATCACAAAAACAATGTCTTCTGCGAAAAAAAAAACTGCTTGGCTAGTTGGTCACGCATGTTGAGTCTTACAGTTCAAAAAATAAAAAAGAACGAGATTGGTGAAGCACGGCGATCCTTACTATTTTTTTCGAAAGCATGATATCTGCCTGTCTGACAAACCAGGTTCAAATAGCAGCCGCTTTCTACCGATACCCTAAGGACCACCTTGCCAGAGAGAAACACGCGGATGCAGTTTACAAAATGCCATGCTCCCTGTGCTCGGCCTCATTCATTGGCGAGACAAAAAGCCTCGGTTAAAGAATCAGGCAACACAAGAATGACGTCCGGTCAATGAATTCGGAAGGTGATACCCCCACCAAGCACTGTGACCGCATTGACCACAGAATCGTCTTCGGAGATGAGCACCTTGCCCGTAAAGGGTAATCCGCTCGAGAGGAGCCACGTCGAGTCATGGAATATCCGGCTCAGAAAGGTGGCCTCGAATACGACTCTGGGAAAGCTTTTCTCCGGGTACGTTAATGCAGTTTACACATGCTAACAGAATGAAGGGGGAGGACGTTCTCTACTGCAATGCCTCGCATTTCTGTCACCCGTCAAGAAGGGACCGAGTTGGTCTCGGTATGTTCGGTTGGAAATTATTGGTTGTGTGAGTGTATTCCAGTTTCTGTTTCCTTTTAAAATTCTACTTCGACTATGCGATCATCGCACAAAACCTCTGCTCAAGGCATGCTCTGCTCCGGCGATGCCACTTCGAGAGAACGGCGTCGAATACGTACAGCTTAAAAATTACGCGCTACGTCCACCGGTGCCCAATGACCCATCGGCTTGCCGCCATTAAGAACATGAAGGTGAAACAGCAAAAATGAAGCGAACACAATTTTCACTGCAGCTCAATGTTATCTAAAGCAAAATATCATCCCTTATAGACTAATTCCTGGAATTAAATGTCACTTCCGCCGGTGCTCAGTAACCCATCGGTTTGCTGCCATCAAACAAAATCATGAGGAAAGTGAGCGATGGAATATAGGGATGAAAAATTCAACTATGCAGGAAGTTTCACCTAACTCTCACTTTCTGCAATTTTTTTTAAATAGGCTTTTTCAGCTAGAAGAGCGCTTTTCGAATTTCGAATACGCGGTTGCCCTCGACGGTCTGGCCCAAGAAATTTTGACCGCATGGCACGAAAGTACATGAGCTGTCCAGAAGCTTGCAGCTATCCAGAAGAAGCAACTTCTCGAGCCCAAATAGCAAGATATAACCAAAATTTGTTCGGCCTCAGCGCCGAGGGCAACAACGTTTTCGAGACTCTAGAAACTTGTTTGGGCTATAAAACAGTAGGTTACGCGCCTCTCAACAATTTAAGAGCCTAACAGTAATAAGTAAAAAGTGAATTATTCGATATTAGTCAACTAGCCTGCTCGCTAGCACATCTTCGCGGTGTTCTGATGTAGTACATCACTCATAATGCTATGCCGCAGAAAGCGCTCTTGTAACAAAAATAGTCTGCTAAAAAAAATTGTGAAGGTTAGTGTGAAATGCTCTGTATAACACATTTGTTAATTATGCTTGAGTATTCCACTTCATTCTTCTCGATCGACATGATATGGTACACCTTGCCACATTGAAATTAATTACCGGCAAAGGCTACCTTTAACGGCGTGTATTTTGCACATTTCGGGTCGCGAGTTTTATCCACTTATAGTAGATACATCTGCTATATATAAAGTTGTATCTACTAGCGTAACAGTACCTACAATAATTAAAATAAATATACAAAATGCACTCACGTATCTAGAAGATGAACCAAATGCTTGGCGATTGTTTTCTTTCAAACCGAAGTCAGTTCGTAACAGCAAATAATGTCAATTCAGATTCCACTCCTGTTTGCTCTGGCGTGCCTCAGGGGTCCGTTCTTGGGCCCCTCCTCTTTCTCATTTATATAAACGACTTACCAACTAATATGTCATCTTCCATTTGTCTTTTTCCGTTGACTGTGTTATTTACCGCGAAATTAATGATGATAATGATGTATGTGTTCTTCAGTCAGATATTAACAAGGTACTGGATTGGTGTAACCTGTGGAATATGAAGCTAAACATTACTAAATGCAAGCTTTTGCCCATTTCTCGTCTATCTAATACACCCTCTACCTACTGCATTAATGGCATCACTCTTGAAACTGTGTCGTCTTATAAATATCTGGGTGTTACGTCTCTTCTAACCTGTCTTGGAAAACTCATGTTGACTACATTACAAATAACGCCAATCGCATGCTTGGATACCTTCGAAGAAATTTTTCATGTGCACCGAGTTCATTAAAACTATTACTTTACAAAACATTGGTACGCTCTAAATTGGAATATGCTTCATCGGTCTGGAACCCTGGGGTCGAATCTCTCATTTCTGACATAGAATCAATTCAAAACCGCGGTTGTCGCTTCATACTTTCCAACTATCATCGTACTAGTAGTGTAACTGCCATGAAAACTAACCTTTCTCTACAGCTTCTTTCCCATCGCAGGTCAATAGCTTCATTATGTACTTTTCACAAAATTTATCATAATCCTTATCTTAAAGAGAAGTTGCTAAGAAGACCACCCTATATTTCCGCACGCATTGATCACCGTCACAAAGTTTGGATCCCTCCTTGTCGTAAAAGATGTTTTCACGATTCATTCATACCCAGAACTTGTGTCAGCTGGAATAACCTTCCTCACAATATTGCTATAATTACTGATACTGCTGCATTTCGTAACGCTGTTATTAATTTTATATAAGTATGTGTCTATAACCTTGTTAATTTATTAGCTGCTGTTTTCTTTTATGTTTTGTTTTGTGTAATGCTGCCCTTTTTTAATTCTGTTATTGATTTTATACCAGTGTGTGCTGTGACTATATTCAATTTTTCTAGCTGCTGTTTTGTTTTTGTACTTGCATATTATTCCCACTCCCCTCTGTAACGCCTAACGGCCCTGAGGGTAAATAAATAAATAAATAAATAAATAAATAAAACTGCAGAAGGGAAAAACCAGGTCCAAAGGACGGCATCAAAATGAATTCAAGATTGTTTGGTCTGGTTTATTGGGATTTAAAGTCCCAAAGCGACTCAGGCTATGAGGGACGCCGTTGAGAAGGGCTCCAGAAATTTCGACCACCTGGGGTTCTTTAACGTGCACTGACATCGCACAGCACACGGGCCTCTAGAATAAGGGAGTAATTATTCATTGACGTCCACCCGAGCGCAGCCATACGGCCACAAAGGAAAGCTATACAGCTTTCACAGAAACTTCGGAGTTAAAAGTTAGTCAATGAGTAATTACTCCCTTATTACAAATCTACTCCACCTTCGGGGATTCCCTTAAATATTTGGTCGGGCCTCTAGAATTTCGCCTCCAACGAAATTCGCCCACCGCGGCCGGGATCGAACTTTTGTCTTTCGGGTCAACAGCCGAGCGCCGTAATCACTGAGCCACCGCACCGGGGCTGTAGGATATTTCTTAAATTTAAAACTTTACATAGGTTTTGCTACCGGCCAACGTTGCAGGCTACTTCTTTTCGCGACGGGAGCTGAGACAAGCCACTAATAGACAACACAGAAGAAATGGACAACCAGAAATGCGTACAGTGAATGAAAAAGAATATCTATGAATGAGTGAAGATAACGTCATAAAAGATCAAGTATGTAATAAAGACACTACATAAATAACCAAAAAGCAAGACTATATTTGCAGTAATATATATTGTGAGAAATTTATTAGCCTTCGTCGTCGTCGCCTCTCTTGCTGCGACTTCATTCTCCTTCACCTGAAGATACCCATCGTCATCTCTTGGGGCTGTTCGCTTGGAACACGTCTCTGGCAGAGGGCTAGAATAAACGTCTTACGTCAAGTCTTCCCTTACAATATATACAATAACTGCTAGTATCATATGCGCAAAACTGAAGAAATATTTTGAGGACATAAAGTTAAGGGCATGATCACAGGTCCGAAGGTAAAGGAACAGGTTGATTCAGACGGTCAGAACAAAGAAATGCAGCAGAATACTTGGAGACCGGACAACGGCAGTGGACCACGCTTCAGCAGCCAAACTTATATGACGCGTTTGGAACTCTATATTACCGGATTTTCTCATTTACGAAAAAAAACGCGGTTCTTAGCGCCTGTGCGTGAATGCAGACAGCAGCATTTCTTTTTCTCTTACGATATGCCACGTAAGAGTTAATTGCAACCAGTAGCCTGTAACCAAGGTCTTAAATAAAGTAGTGCCCTAGCAAGGTGTGTGAAACCAACTAGATTGGTGCCGCTGATAGCCGTGTGACTTAGTCTTCAGCACTTTTACATCCTGAAGAGTTGTTCAGTTTTCAGGCTAATTGAACAACATTTCGTACACTGGCCTGGGGAAAACTGCGTGATAGCAGTAGCTAGCGCCTCGAGACGCACTCTGTCTAAAAACAAAATCCGCTCATTTCCGGAGCGCTGCCCCGACTCGATCGGCTTTGCGTTTGCAGTGGCCGTAAAATATGCACGAACAACATGTTCGTGCTAGTTCTTTGAGGAGGGTAAAATAAAAGCTCCATAACTCGTGCCTTACTGAGAACATTTCAGTCTGCTTCAAAATTTTCTTATTTCCCCGGGCCAGCTTTAAGAACTAGGACTTATCAACGAAAGTAATTTTCCAGAACGAACTGACCACAGACTATGCCACATGATTCGCAGCACTACAAATATGGTTTCTTTCGCCCAGGGCCCCGCCTTTTTTAAAACTTGCTAACGTTTTGCCAAGCCACGCTGATAAAATTTGCTGACAGCATCAAAAAGTTCAAGAACTTTACAAAATCGCTCATCCACTTTTCTTAACCGCACAATAAACATAGAGTTATGGTAAAAGGATACAAAGGTGCCTCGATCATGAAACATGCAAGGAACGCGGGATGATGGATTGCGAACTCAACGGATGAGCTTGTGCATATGATCACTACAAAAAGTGGCGGGGAAAATGCGCCACTGGTGATATACAAACAAATCTAGTCTAGCTTTGACAAGGTGAAGCAAAATGACTTAGGCACCATACAGTAGCGCGAAAATTTTGCATGAAGTAACTAAAAACTCACAGGGAAGTTTCGGGTGTGTGATGTGATTGAAATGTTCGGGCGTTCGCTCAAGTGCCAGCAGCAACATTTAAGGCTTTTACGATTTTGACACTTAAATTTTTGTTATGCAGCGATGTCGGTTTTGTGATACCTTAGTGAATTGCTGCATGCTGAGTATAATGGATCAGATAAGACCTTTTAATCTTATTGCCATCCCTCCAGCCCCCATACCGTCTGAATGTTAGCACATATATCTGTAATATTGCCTCAGGTGAAAGATATCGCTCATGCCTGCTAAAATCAAGCTCACGCTCCCTATTGTAGAGCGGCTTGGGCCAGTGGGCGAAGAATCACAAAGGCGCTCTTGCGTCAACATTAAGTTCATTATTTAGGAGACTGCATAGATTGCCGAATAAGACGCACTAACACATCACAAAGAGAACGTCGCTTCCGAGGGTACTAGATGCTGGCGGCCCAAACTACAGAATTTGTGGCAGCGCATTCGAATGAAGTGGTCTCTCTGAACACGGTTACCCGTGGATCTGCTCTCTGCCTTCCACCGTAAATGCGTGGAACGTGTCGCCTCGTTGGCTCTTCTCTCCTGGAGATCATCTCACCCAGCAGAGATCAGAGATCATCTCTCCGTTTCCCCAGATGCAACTTTGGACAGGTCAGGCAACGGCCCCGGAATCGCGGATGTTGGGCCTAGTTCAATCCGCAACCCATCGGACCGCGCTTCGGGACAGCAGGGGAACCAGGGGTCGCTCTGCGTCATGTAGAGTGGTTGGGCCACGTGCACGCGCGCACACGGCGCTCGTTTTTCCCTAGCCTGGGGGCGGCTGAGCCAAAATCGTCCCAGCGTGCGACGATCGAGAGAGGAAGAGTGAGATTCTGTCCTGCGGATGGCGGTGCGGCCGCCGCCGTCGACGTTGACGCAAAGCTGAGGGACTGAGCAATGAAGAGCGCACGCTCTAAAACAGCTCCTAATCAAAGACCCGAGTACATAATACCCAAAAGCGACCAGATCGCATACAGCTGCCAAAAGGCTGGAGCGTGCCCGGCGCTGTTTACTTTGGGAGCTGGCGCTTTGCCAGGCTCTCTCACTGTTGAATCGACGAAATTGAGAAGTGCGTTGTCAGCTGTTTTTTCCCCTTTCTAAAGGCACTGCGGCCTAACTAAAAATCTACTTTTCGCGGTTTATGAAGAATACTACAATACTTGGCTCGCGCGCAACCACGCGCACAGGCTAAGTAGTGCAATGTTCAACGTCGACGAGCCATCAGAATTGGTCAGGCAATACTGACGAACGTATGTCGGAATGTATGCTATTTTGGCCGCGCATCGCAACAGGTAGGACAAATTTGAACAACATATGCCAGGATATACATGTTTCTTATAACCGATCGCTACTGGTGGGATAATATTGGTGAATGCACGCGAAGATGTGTGCTACACTGGCTACACATCGGAACCGGTAAGAAAATATTAGAACTAGCAGAGCTATCGAAGTTAATAAATAAGCGCAAGGTAGCCGACATAAGAAATTTTAACATTGAGAAAATCGAGCATGTTCTAAGGAACGGAGGTAGCCTAAAATCAGTGAGAAGACTGGGCATAGGTAAACACCAGATGTATGCGCTAAATGGCAGACAGGGCAATGTCATCAGCAATATAGATAAGATGGTTGAATTAGCCGAGTTCTACACAAATCTATACAGTAGCGAATGTAATCATAAAGTTACTGCGGTTTCTCAGTGGTTACGGTGCTCGGCTGCTGACCAGAAAGACGCGGGTTCGATCCCGGCCGCGGTGTTTGATTTTCTTTGGAGGAGAAATTCTAGAGGCCCGTGTACTGTGCGATGTCAGTGCACGTTAAATAACCCCAAGTGGTCGAAATTTCCGGAGCCCTCCACTACGGCGTCTCTCATAGCCTTAGTCGCTTTGGGTAACCAAAGTAACCAACCGAAGTTACTGAGGGAGGCCGTCGAGCACAGCAATGGGAGATCCCGCCGGTAACGAAGGAGGAAGTACAGAAAGCCTTAGGAGCAATGCAAAGAGGGAAAGCAGCTGGTGAGGATCAGGTAACAGCAGATTTGTTGAAGGACGGAGGAGAGATTGTGCTACAAAAAGTAGCCACCCTGTATACGCAAACCCTTGTGACCTCGAGAGTACAAGAAGCTTAGAAGAACGCTAACATTATCTTAATTCATAAGAAAGGAGACGTCAAGGACTTGAAGAATTACAGACCAATCAGCTTATTGTCCGTTGCCTACAATGTATTTACTAAGGTAATCACTAATAGAGTCAGGACAACCTTGGACTTCAGTCAACGAAATGATCAGGCAGGCTTTCGTAAAGGATACTCGACAATAGACCACATTCACACTATCAATCAGGTGATAGAGAAATGCGCAGAATATAACCAACCCCTATGTATAGCCTTCATTGATTACGAGAAAGCATTTGACTCAGTGGAAACCTCAGCTATCATGCAGGCATTGCGGAATCAGGGTGTAGAAGAGTGTTATGTGAAAATATTGGAAGGCATTTATAACGATTGCACAGGTACTATAGTTCTCCATAAAGTCAGAAATAAAATTCCAATACGGAAAGGTGTGAGGCAGGGAGACACGATCTCGCCAATGCTCTTCACTGCCTGCTTACAGGAGGTATTCCGGGGACTGGAATGGGAACAGTTGGGGATAAGAGTTAATGGAGAATACCTGAGTAATTTGCGATTCGCTGATGACATTGCCTTGCTAAGCCACTCAGGACAAGAACTGCAAAGCATGATCAATCAGTTAGACAGGCAGAGCAGAACGGTGGGGCTAAGAATTAACATGCAGAAAACCAAAGTAATGTTCAACAGCCTAGCAAGGGAACAGCAGTTCGCAATTGGTAGCGAGGAGCTGGAAGTAGTAAGAGAATCTGTCTACTTAGGGCTGGTAGTGACCGCAGATCCGGATCATGAGAGGGAAATAACTAGAAGAATAAGAATGGGGTGGGGCGCATATGGCAGGTTCTCTCAGATCATGAATGGTAGCTTACCAATATCCCTGAAGAGAAAACTATACAACAGCTGTATCCTACCGGTACTCACCTATGGGGCAGAAACGTGGAGGCTAACAAAGAGGGTTCAGCTTAAGTTAAGAACAACGCAGCGAGCTATGGGAAGGAAAATGATAGGTGTAACGTTAAGAGATCGGAAGAGGGCGGAGTGGGTGAGGGAACAAACGCGGGTTAAGGATATCTTAGTTGAAATGTAGAGGAAGAAATGGGCTTGGGCAGGGCATGTAATGCGAAGGCAAGATAACCGGTGGTCCTTAAGGGTAACGGAGTGGATTCCTAGAGAAAGCAAACGTAGCAGGGGACGGCAGAAAGTTAGGTGGGCGGATGAGATTAAAAAGTTTGCGGGGATACAGTGGCGGCAACTGGTAAAGGACAGGGTTAATTGGAGAGACATGGGAGAGGCCTTTGCCCTGCAGTGGGTGTAGTCAGGCTGCTGCTGCTGCTGATGATGATGATGAAAATATTGGGCACCGCAGCTCAACGCGTATGCAATGTTTAGAAGCCTTTCCAACAGCCAGGGCAATATTGACCAGCTAATACCAAGATATGTCTGATGTTCGCAGACCAAGAAAACTGGAATGGCCACATTGGCCAACGTGTGACGTGATGTACGTCACTCTGGCAAGCCATCGCAACTGCCCGTGCAATGTTCGCCAGCCTATGCCAAGTTATATGCAATGTTGTTGGGCATTTGTTCTTGGCTGGCTACCGTTGAACGTTGTTAACCAGTGTATGTCATTGTTGGGCAATGACGTGCATGACCCTGCCACTGGAGTTTGTCTTATTGAGGGGATTCGCCATTATTGATTACTCGTTGCAAAGCGCGTGCCACCATAGGACCACGGATCGCCAACTCGTTTCCAATATCGGGCCGTTGACACGTGCTGCCTGGGAAGCTATTGGTTCGTGCTTCAAAGCATTTTGCGCGCTCGGAGAATGGTGGTGCCCGCGTCACTTTCCATTTCTATCTTGAGACGTGGTAGCGAGTGATATTGCCATCACTAAAGCAGTCTTAAGGGCAGTCGTGTTGTGCTGCCCTGTACACTGTAAGAAATGTGTGTGAAATGACAGGCATTTTTACGGACATTTTCTGTTGTCATACAGAGAATATCTGTTTTGCGCCCTTAACAGAAACACGTTCACGCAAAAGAAAGTAATTTTCTGTTTTTGGAGCCGCAACACGCCCATTTCACCGAAAGTTGGTGACGTAAGCACCGCCGTTACACAAAAAAGTGATCCGAAAAACCTTTGCTACTTTTCGTCAATCACGTTACATATTTTAAGCGTCAAAAAGTTTCTACGCGCAATATTAGCGCGCAGAATGAGAAGCAGTACTATTTGCTGCGATCCTGCATTCATCGATTGACGGCATCATGGAGGACGGCATGGACGTGATGAGCGGGGAGCTAGGATAATACCGGCGTGCTGTGTCCGTGATTTTCGCTGATCAGACCGTTCGCACACAAGGTGAGTGGTGCACATTTTTACCGGCATGAATGATACGCTTTTTGTCGTCTTTTGGGAGTATTGTTGCGGGCTTGTACTGCTGTTGAACAGGGCAATGAAGATAAATCGCCGGCGGACATTGAGCGTGCCCACCACAGCCGCTTCACCGCCGATGCGTCACTGCTGCTTTACTGTCTCTCACAAAAGGTGCACAGCGCGCGGAAGAGAGAGGAACACAAGCGATAAACACGGAAGAGTGCGATAGTTTGCGGGAAAATGCACAAATTTTGCTTTGTCTGGAGATATGCACTCCTAAAAGAACCGAGTGAGTAAGCGCGGGAAATTTTAGGCCAGGGAAGTACGCGATTGGTTAGCGGAGGAGGACGTCAAAGAGCGCGGGATTTTCAAATTCGTTTCTCGTCTAAGAAAGGATCATAAGTGTACGTTGTGTCTTTTTATTTTTATTGACGTTTATTCATGCCGGTACAAGTAATGCAGTAATTGTGTTCATTTTGTAAGATTTAACTGATCTTATCTTTCGGCCGAAATAGCGTTGCACGGGTCAACGCAGGCTGAAAAGTTTCTACACAGGCGTTTCAAATGCCGTACTTGCGCTGTCACAGGGAAGTTTTTCAATGTCACTGATGTCATTGGAGCCGACATTCGAGATTTTTGAGCGCCTTCGACACGCGAGCTCAGTCCATATCCTCCAATGTCAATCGCATCGCTTCGGCCAGCCTGTGGAATAGGTCAAGGGAGGAGTAACTTTATGAAAGATGGCCAAATTATGCATATTAAAATACAAATTAAAAAGTGTGGGGGGGGGGGAATCCTAGGCTGGAGGCGCGAGCCACCGCCCGATACGAAGGGTTAAGCCACTACCATCCATACATCCTCCCGCCCACAACCGTGCCGCGCGTGTCTGCTTGGGCTCTGTGGCTGTTGAATACGATATCTGCTGCTTGCGTTTTTCTGGTGCTTCTATAGTAAATAGTTCGTGTACTCGCTAAATAAGCGCTTCGAGATAACAGTACACCATTCAGCATTCACTACGCGAGCTCGAACTTTCCGCAGCACTGCGCCGATCACGACGACTGCGCACCTTAGTACCTCGTACTATGCTACTTAAAACATAGTCATTTACAAACAATTTGCTCGGTTGCTTGAGATAAAACGCAAGCTGCTCTCTACTTATGTTAAATAATTCCCCTGTGACCTAGTAGTGTGACATTTGAGGGGGCTGGCAGGTGCAAGGTTATTCACTACCGGTCGGCCGGATTAACTGCAGTGCTAGGACAGTCTCTTGACACCACTCGATGGAGGGCCTCTTTTGCTCTTGAGAGGCATTTACACTGTGTTCTTGGGCTGCATTTGACTAAAACGGTGTAATGTTTATGTATTGTAGATAATCCAGCACTTGTAAATGCCTATGCTGATTTTAGGGCCTTTATATGTGGTTGACGCTTATTTGTATACACTCCAAAGCATTTCACCACACATTGTTGGGAAAAATAAGAGCCTGAGCAAGCGCAGAAATGACTTATTTATGCTTGTACTCTGCTGCATGCTTATCTGTAACTGGTTTAAAGTTGCAGCTTTCACATGGTGCTACTTTAGTAGACAATTCTTATACGCATTTAACTCCCTCTTATGCCAGGGATCTGCCAGTGATGACGACATCGGGGACATGCCATGTTCTCCTTTCATCATTGCAAAAGGTATAACTCTGTGGTACCACACTAGGCCGAGCATTCCTGATTTGAAACTTGTTTGTGCAGGAGGCAGTTTCCTTACTGCAAGGAGCTTCACCATATGCATCGACACCCTGCCAGTGATGCACGCAGCCAACCCATGCCAGGCTTTCAAGCTTATGTTTTTGGTGCACTTTGCTTTCATTGTTGTGTACCCCAAGGAAACAAGCCTCTGCCTGGAGTTCACACAGCAGTAAGTACCTATATCGCTTGTTAACTGCGTTGTGATAACCTTTCTTGTTTTGGTTTTGCCACTTCTCAAATACGCAGTGATAATAAAAGTTATAGGTACATACCACTTTATCATAAGACCTTTTTATGAAAATGCTAACAAAGTGCAAAAGCAATTTTTTAAAAAAGTACGAAAATGTTTGCTGAACCCAGGCAACGAATCAGCTATGGAATGAAATTTTGTTGCTGCTGCTGCTTGGTTAATGCAGCTGGTAAAATAGCGCTCTGAAAAAATCTGCGGAAAGGAAAGACAGACAAAACTATTTTTTGTGGAGTTGATCTTCAACCACTTCTTCACAGATTATGGCTATACTACCTGCATTGCATGGTGCCCAGTCACTAATATGAAAGGGTTGGAAGGGGTACATGGTACTATATTGCTTATGAGATTATGTAGCAGTATATGGCTATTTTGGTGGAAGTCATACACGTTGCTTGCTCATAGGGGTCATAGATACTTGTCCAGAGGAGCACAGCACCTGGGGGAGAGGGTTTACTGAAGAGTGCATATGTGCATGCAATACCAGTAACCCTTTTGTGGCCATGTAACCATCCATTGTTTATGGATAGATTTGAATGTGTCGCCATGCAGATTTGATGGATTTGACGTCGTAGATGGTACTTCGCAGAAATTGTCAGCATTCTTTCGCTATTAGTAAGTACGAGGACTTGTGTTCATGTAACTGTGCGATGAACTTTGTGATGGTTTGATCGCATTTACACTACGGCTGCTGGAGCTTCTTTGATCTAGAGCTCTGGCAGCTGATGTGGTTCTGGCGTTATTTGGAGGGTGTGCTATATTTTGTATTTTGTTTTTGTATTTTGTGGTGCTTAATCGGTGTTCGGATAGGATAATTGATGAGGATTTAAATATTTGTCCAATGTCTGGTGCTTTTCATTGCTGTATTATGTGGAAACACATTTGTCTTGTAATCTAAGCCAATTTTTAATACTCTGCACTTTAAAATAAAAATTTGAAATATGAACACACTTAGTGGAGACAACTTATGCTCAGAAGAATAAAGGTTATGTTAACCATTTGTGTTAGAGAAATGGAACAGAAAAAGCAAAGATAGCTTCATAAGTCGCATTGAAGCTGTACTTTCGTCAAGAAGAAATCAGCTGCCTCAAATAAGAGCAAATCTATTTTGATTGCAGCGTTCGAAGTTTCAGTATATAGTTTTTGGCTGTGAATAGATCATGTATACTGTACATTACCATTGGCCACTGTGTTTTCCCGTCTGTTCAGTATTCAGAGGATTTTGACTTAAATAGTCGGGGAAACCATGGAAAAGTCAGGGAACTGAAAGAAAGTAGCTTGCTTGACACCCTGGTTTAGTGGCGGGTCATGCATGGTGTTTGTACTTATCATGTCAGTCAACATGACTGGAATCATGGTGTAAGTGTACAAGCCTTTGCAACCACAGTGCTTCATTTTTGCAGCCAATGTTTTGAGCACACTAAGTCAATGAGGCTTCCTTGTTCACGTTAGCAGTCATTTTGTGAGTTCTGTCAAAAAATAATCTTCTTTAGCTCCAGCATTTTTTGGAATTGCATTCATCTGCTAAGTCTTTTGTCTATATAACTCACAATGGGGTTATTAAATAGAGCAGTGAAATTTTTGTATGGTGTGCTCTCACTACTGACTGCGAGAGGAGGCTGTGGCTAAAGGTACGCCGGATGAACCCGGTGCATTTCCTCCCCTTAGTACGTTGGGTAGACCCGGAGCATTTTTTTTCCAAATACATCGGACAAATCTGAGAGTGTTTTTCAAAGTCCGGCCATTTGATTTTTGCCTGGCAGTCTGCTCGATTTACTCTCATAGTTCTCCTTTGAATTCTATGAGGATTAGTCATACCTTGGGCTCAAGAATGTTTACTCACTGCCCGGAATGGGCCAATTGGTGTTTGGCGCACATAATCTGAGAGCTCCATGCAATGAACTGCTTGATCGCATGACAAACACCATGTTGTAGGGTTGCACCGTTCACCACATGTCGTTTGATTAGGGTGTGTGAACTGCAAAATTATTCCTGGCTATTTCCATGCAGCATGGTGCACATGTGTGCTTTTCTGTTGTACGGTGAAGTCCGCTATGTGAACTTGAAGGTTTATTTACTTGCGACGATCCGCTGTCCCTCAGTCGAAGCTGAGTGCGTGTGCAGGATCAGTGCTCCAAATACACGTGTGGTGTGTGGCATTGGCTGAGAAGGGCCCATTGGCTCATGCTAAGCTCGAACCACTCAATATGTGCAAATTTCCGCCTGAAAGACCAAGCAGCGAGCTAGGCACTTTCGTTGTATTCCCCTCAGAAATGTCAATGTTGGCCCGGAAGTGGTCTGTACATGCTTCCTGCTTTATGGTTGCTCCTCCACAATGTTCTTGTGTATTGTGGTGGAGTATCTCTTCGAGTCACCTAGGTCAACGCTGTAAATAAATTCCCCATACTATTGCTTTTGCATGGCTGTGAGGCATAATATACATATTTTAATGATGAATATTATATCAGGCCGCCGCGGTGGCTCAGTGGTTATGGTGCTCGGCTGCTGACCCAAAAGACGCGGGTTCGATCCCGGCCGCGGCGGCTGGAATTTCTTTGGAGGAGAAATTCTAGAGGCCCGTGTACTGTGCGATGTCAGTGCATGTGAAAGAACCCCAGGTGGTCGAAATTTCTGGAGCCCTCCACTACGGCATCTCTCATAGCCTTAGTCGCTTTGGGACGTTAAACCCCATAAACCAACCCAACCAACCAATATTATATCTGGTGATAAAAAGGAGCTAGCATTATGTTTCTTATGTAATACGGATAGGTGCATCTAGGAATATGCGTGCTGTGCAGAGCATAGGTGCTCGATCTAGCAAGCATTCTGCTGCGCTTCAGTGCTGATGATAACTTGCTTAAATTATGAGCAGAGCTGACAGATTACAAGACCAGTGTGAAAGCACCAAGCCGCTAGTGCACGCCGCGTAGCTTGCTGCTTATATATGTGAACTGGTGCAAGCGATAGTAGTGCTATATGCACGTGCAACCGGGTGTGAAGACATATATCTGAGATTTTTTGGGAGAGCTGGGCTTGTTTTACTTCATCTGAATGACAGCCGGCGATATAAGAATGGGAAAACTTCCATTTGAAACTCCTCACAAGTCACAATATGTGGCATGCAACTTGCAAATGCTTCGCAGAGAAGAATGTTGCACGCAGCAGTAGTGCACTGGCTGGCAGCATCCACTATCATGTTAGATGAGATTTAGCCATGGGCCGGCAGCTACATCCTCCATACGCTCAGTGAGAATGAACAGTCTTTGAGGTGTATCTTTAGACACTGCAGCGAAAGAAAAGCGGAAATTAGAAAAGCGGAGAGTTTAGTTAGGCTTGTGTTGGATACATTGTGCTGCGGGAAGGACGAAAGAAGAAAAAGCTGCAAAAAATTCTTTTTACACTATATGATATATGCAGATGCCTCCAGAGATGCGGAAAAGAGGGAAGTGTGCTTGGTATGCGTCCAATGTCTCATAAACAATGGCCAAGGGCAGATATCTGAATAACATGCAACTTTTCATTCCCAGCAGTTTGTAGATTTCATGCCAGTGTCCTTGCATGGAGTGAAGGACCCCATATTTTACTAAGTAATCAGTGATGACAGTTACCAAACAACGCTTTGCCAGTAGCTTCCCAGTCTGTGTGCACAGGCGTATACGGTAGCAGAACAGTCCCTCAAAATACACAGTGATTCACAAGTACCACCTTAAGATGTGTCCCAGCCTCCGTACTTTCTTAATTTTCTCCTTTCAGTAAGTGTAACCCCTGCAACAATGCCAGGTAATTTTGGCAGTATCACGTTGCCTCAGGGACGACTTTACCGCACCTTGTTTGAGCCCTTGCTGAGGCCCATACTTCCAAAGCCTCTCATTATTTCCTTTTGTTTATATTACCTTTTTATATTGCAATTTTTTTTCGGTATTTTTCAGAGGGAAGCCTAATTGTAAAACAAAATTGTGCTTTACAGTACATTACCACAAGCTGTGCCCTTAGATGGCTGTAGCCTGAAGGGATACTGCAAACCAATAGCGGCAACCGGAAGTCGCCACCACAATGCCACCGAAGGTCACGGACCACCGACTTTGCAAGCAGATAGTACGGTTTAAAATATAGAAAAGCAATGAGGCTTGCCACTGAAAGATGAGTTTAGTTACATGAACTGAAAATGCTGACACCTTCAGATCCTCTTCTAAAAGTGCAGGCATAAGCAATGCATAGATATTATATGTCGGATTAAAATTTCTTTAATAAATCAACCAGTCCAAGGGACATAAATAGAATGGGCATCAAAGTGACACAAGTAGTATAGTTATTCAAAGAGAAGTGGCAGCAACAAGATCCCAGTAATGAAAGGACCGATAAAGAGCTTATTTGGTAAGAAACAGTCGCATAGAGTGAGCTCCCGATTTATCCAAGCGAGTCAGTTGTTTCTGTTGCAGTGCCCCAGAAGCACTTGCACTTGCGTTACGGGAAAAAAAAACAATACTTATTAGATGGCGCAGCATGATGCACTTTTCACCAAGGTATCTTTGCCACCGTTGTACACATTTCTTTTTCGGTACTCATGAAATTGCTAGCTAGAAGGGAGGCATCAGAGGCAAAAAAGCACTCACTTCAGTCATTTCATTTTCTGTGAAGTGCTTGATCACATTCTTCACCATCACGTGAAATATTTTATTCTAATTTGTTTTGCTGCAGTAGTGAACTGCCACATCTGGCACACACCTAAATGCTCTTTCATGACTGTCATATTAACCAAGAAGCTCAGGTAATCGCAGAAAGTTTTTGTTCTTTAGAGTGAAAAGCTAGAGCAACACTTTCTGTTGGGCAAAGAGCTGCACAGAAGGCGGCAACGTGGATGCTGAACTGCCAACTTTTATATCAGAAGAAATGGGGACAGCTATTTGTACACCTTCCTAGCTGTCGTATACACGACGAAAAAAGCTAGGCAAAGTCCATTTGATATGAAAGCTTGTATCACGGAACAACAAAATAAGACAAAAACATTCGACAAGGAGATTTTTTTTAGGCGCAAAAGACAGGGAATGGGCCAGCAAGAATTTGCGCAGCTGTATCTATGAAGCAGCAAAAATCCAAAGGTTGCGAAGAATGGCCAACAAGAAACATGCCAAAAAGCACGATGAAAACAAGTGAAAAAATAAGACATGCTCTTGAAGGTTACAAGTGATAGAAGAGATAAAGAGCTCAGAGGGCAGCAAGTAACAGGCCAAAAAGCTAAAAAGTTAAAAGTGATAAAATTTGACAATGAGGGAAAAGACGAAGTGTAAAACCAGGAGCAAGTGGTGAAGGCAAAAAATTTAAAAAATACTGCTGAAGGCCCAGGATACACATGATGAGACAAGTGTTGTGTAGCTAAAACCAGGCATTGGATGGCAGGTAGGGTAGTTCTTTTTCTGATAATGAGTAATGCTGCCATCTTGGCATTCACTGTCGGAACTGTAAAATTTTGGAAACAGGACGTTTATCCGAATTTCAAAGAATGGAATTCATAGCGAAGAACAAGAACTCACTGGCTTGTGAAATCATAAAAGCAGGCAAGGTACTGGCAATGAAGGACCAGTGCATAAGGAAACCTTCAGTTTCATTATTTGAAAAAGTACCAGCCTATTTGTCATGCAATACCAGTTTTTATATATGCAACACTTGTCTCACCATGTGCACCCTCGGCCTTCGTCGTATTTTTCATTTTTTGCCTTCACCACTTCTGGTTTTACATTTGGTCTTTGACCTCATTGTCACTTTTGCGACTTTAATCTTTTTAGCCTTTTGCCCTGTTATTCATTGGCCTGTGACGTTTTTATCACTTTTATTGGTTTTAGCTTTCAAGACCATGTCTTGTGCACTTGTTTCCACCCTGGTTTCTTCCATGTTCCTTGTTGGCCATTCTTCACTAACTGCTTTTCTGCTGTGTCCTAGAAAGAGCTGTGCAGATGCTTACTGGCTTATTCCCTCTGTTTTTTCAGACTAAAAAAACCACTTGTCACATTGTTTCGGGGTATCTCCTGATATGGTTTCACCTTTTTTTGCCATGTGTGCTGACAGGAAACTGTACAAAAGTTGATCATTCAGTGCTTCAGTCCATGTGGTCCTCCTTCTGTGTAGTCTGTTGTCATTTTTTTTGCCCTGGTTCCTCACAGATTGCAAGAAGCCAGTCTGAACAGCCATGAAATACCATATATGCTTTTTATCTTGATGAGGTGCTCTAAGACATTCTTGAAGAGTTTCTTCGCTTGTGCCATGATGAGTTCATGCTCCTTGTCAGTGCATTTGCTATGCTTCATTCTTAGACTTGCCTCTGTGCAAGCTTGATTTGGTGCGAAGTGATTTGTCAAATATTCGAGGCTTCTAAGAATCTGTGCCATGTGCCTCCAGTCATTTTATCCAGTTGCCGCTGGTGATTACATGGGATCCCTGTCAAAGAGCTTGCAGCACAAACAGAATACTCTGTCTTAATAAGTTAAATATCCAGCGTCCACTGAAGACTTGTTTTTGAGGTGTCTTTGAGAAACCTTGTTTAGGATATATGGTAATGCTCACCTAGGAGAAATTGATTAAAAGGAAAGGATTCCCACTGGAAAATATTAAATAACAGCCATGTTGAACCTCATTTCTTAGATGAAAAATGTTCAAGGAATACATGGTTCTAATGTACCCCACCCCCCTCCTTCAAGTTGCACCCATGAATCTGCCCCTGCAATAACCACTAAAATGTCTTGAATGGTTGTAATATTCGGTCACGGACGGGACCGGCCAGATTTACTTTGGTGTTATCGTAGTCAACATGTGTTACGTTGGTGTACATATCCGTGAAGCAGCAGAGAAGTGGTATCCAGATTTTTAAGTTGTGTGTTAGTTTCCTAGAACCATGAGCACAGTCCACCTGTCCCACTTTTCATGCAATCTCTCTTCTCTGGGTCGCTGTCTTTCACGATACTGGCCTTCCCAGGGCATTTCCGCTTCTTTTCAAACCATTATTTAGCTCATGAAGCTGATGTTTTAGTGTTGCCTGCTCCGCTTTTAATAGTGACTACAAAAAAGCCAGCATAACAAAATTTTGATAGCGTTAAATTGGGTGACAGGAAAATTGAAACCTTTTTCCAGTTGGATATGTAGAAAATGGTACAAGCGTTATAATTTTCATCACGGATTCCTTCTGTTCCTAATAACAGTGCCTTGGCTGCAGATTGGTGTGAAGAAGGTCTGGCGTACCACTTTTCTGCATACACAGGGCAAAAGTTTAGTGGGGCGAAACAGCTATTGTCGACATGAGCTGAACTTATTCAGGTTAAACAGTAGGCCGTGCAAAGTTAGCCAGGCTAGATCAGGTTAGTTTTAACCTTAGTACGATAATTCATCTTGTTCCTGTACTTTAAAAAGGGCTTTTTCCATCATCTCTGCTTTTTCTTGAAAACTGTCACAATGCACCAGCAATTTTAGCACTTCGGCATTCTTTTTCTTTCATAAATTGTCTTGCTTAGAACTGCGCATAAGGCAAGACAGCTTGTTAGGAGAGTTCATTTGCTCAGTCCATAGCTACAATGCAAGAGGCAGGACAGGTGATTGGGTAGAAGTAAACGAATTTCAAAGTAAAAACAAACCATGCCGACATAATGCCAGACACAGGAAATCAAATCTCTGTTTCTAAGTTGCCAGAACGCTGCACAAAATTTTTGTCTACATCTATGCACATAGCAACACTAGTAGCACTACAACCATTCTCTACAAAATCATTCAAATTTTCTGTGCCCATTTTCTCGCTATTCAGAATTAAAAACATTTTTTTGTCCGAGACAGGTATTTCTTGTGAACGAGTAACTATGGGCTCACAGTCCAAAATCCCGTGAGTCTCAAAGATGATGAATAGTAAAAAGCCCCGTCTACATTTAGGTCTGTAATTAACGCCTAAAATCAAGCAGTGCTGCTCTGCAGCACTACGTGCCTAAAAGAAGAACTAGCTATAATGAAATTCTCATAGAGCAGAGCATGCAAAAGGGAGAGAAATGGTGCACACATTATTTCCTACCACCATTAAATGCAATACAGCTTGACACAGTCAGATGTGTTCCGATTTAGATAATGCACAGGGCGTGCTGAAGGCAGTATTAAGTTCAAAGATGGAAAGAATCTGCACAACTGAGACGGGACAAGGGCTAAGCAGTGAACTGACAAAGCTCTCTAAGCACAACTCTCCTCCCCTACCCCTTTCCCTTCTGCCGCAGCAGAGCTTACAGGTGGAAAGAATGTCATTTAGATGGTCCTGCCCGCAACAAACGGCACCTGAAACTATGCCGCGTCTGTAAGGTGCATGCACCCTTTGCAACCCTCTACAGTAGCGAGTTATGCACTCATTTTGGCATGCTTCAGGCATACATATTGTCTCCCTCATTTTGAAGAGCTCTGGAAATGTCTCTTTTGAAGGTCAAGGGACAGAGGGAAGGCGGGTAGAGGATGGGAGGATGTAGCATAACACCCACAGGGCAACTCAGCATCCCCATTTTGGTGACGTCTTGTGCGATTGCACCGGTCACCCTCCCCTAAGGCTGGCATTGCTCCCACTTGTCGGAGACAGGTTCACTGCTAATGGGAAGTTTGGGTTTTTCTCTTTTGTATTTTGATTTGCATTCATTTGAGCGTGAACTGTTAGGCAATGCTTCATATTGTGACTATAGCTGGATACAACTGAAGAATGCAGCAGCAAATGCCCCTATGGTGTTGAATGATTCTGACGACTTCATTGTTAATTCCCATGCACTTGCTAATCCATCACACCAGCTGGCAAAGGGAAAGGATAAACCACAAATTAGCCAAAATAACCACAACCTCGTAATGGTTGGTTGGTGCCGTCGACTGGAAGATTTCCTTTTTGCGGCATTTGAGCCTACAGTCTTGAATTGTATACTATGCAAGATAACCCATGCATACAGCATTGCATATTGTTGTGGCATATGCCTCGCTATGTGTGCCTCAATAAACTGGCTCCTCAGTCAATTACGTGAGGATGCTGATGAGAGATACAGCATTGTTATTGCTGCATTTGACATGAAGCTTTCTTGATGGGTGCGCTGTAAGCCGCACATATTTCTTCCAAAATGCATCTGTAGGGGGGAATTTATATGTGGAAGGAGTGAGGAGCCCAGAATGCTGTACAGACACGCTCAGCTGTGTTGACTAGCCTCGAGGACTACTATGCGCGATAGTGAAAGTACCTTTTCCTTGCAGCCCAGTTCAAACTGAGCATAAGCCAGGATACTGAAAAAGGCTGTTAGTACTTGCATTGTTGAGGCCTGCATGTGAGCCGTACTAGCGGCGTATGGGGAAAATGCTACAGCACTGAATATGTGCGACTTCCAATGCTCAACGAAAAGTTTTATTCGAAGCTAATGCTTAATTTTGTTTTGATTCTGCCTACAGAGAATATTTTGTGTGCATTCTGCATGTGTCTTTAGCTGGGTTATTGCTTGAGGTTGTGGTCAGAAAAGTTTCATCACTCAGGGCAGCAGGCACTTTGCACTATTCTTGGACAGTGGAAGCTGAGTGCAGATTTAAGAGGGTAACGTCACATTCACGTAACAGCTTGCTCTGCAGCACTAGACCTCATTTTAGACTTGCGTATCACTAGTTGGGCATTAGTAATACAAACAAGCCTCTGCTCAGTTCTGTTAATTCCATCTTCACTAAAATGTGCATATCCCTCGTCATGCATCTGAATCTCTGTAAAGACAAAACACGTCAATATGTGCTGCAAACTTACTTATTACCTGTCAAAAGATTTTTGCTTACGGCTGTGCTTTCGGGTGACACAGAATAGGCATGCTGATGATTCGGCCTATGTATACATAGACATTGCTACTCTGGTGTCAGAGAGCGCTTTGGAGGAACATTGAATGGAAACTGAAGTTGGCCTTTGTCGAGAGGCTACTGTCTGATTGCAAGGAGACTGAAATGGTGCTTTTACAAGCTACATAAAATGAAACAAAGTGCAGGTGTTGTCATCATTGCCTCATTTTCTAAGTAGACTGCAATCTACTGACACGTCAGATTTCTGGGTGCAGATAACAAGGCCCTAAGCAGCCCCGCAACTAACTTCAAAATGTGGTCATGAAGTCCTTTTCGGCGTATACATCAGAATTTGAATTTAGCGACCGGAAAATTTCTAAATGTAGTTTTCTCAGCAATAAATGCATTTTTTCGCTGCCACACTGACATCAACAAAATGGTTTGATTCGATTTATTGGGGGTTAACGTCCCAAAGGGACTTATGCCATGAAGGACGCTGTAGTGAAGGGCTCCGGAAATTTCAACCACCTGGGGTTCTTTAACGTGCACTGAATTTGCACAGCACACGGGCCTCTAGAATTTCGCATTCATCGAAATTCGGCTGCCGCGGCCGGTATCAAACCCACGTCTTTCGGGCCAGCAGCCGAGCACCATAACCACTGAGCCACCGCGGCGTGCAACAAATTGGGAAAGTGCAGACAGAATGAATTTTTCCCAATAACAACAGGTTTCATGGAGTTGTTTTTGCATCCCATTAAAAACTATTGTTGGAGTTCAGTGAGCAGCTTTCACGCAAGTAACAAAACACTATGGTTGTTAAAAACCTTATTAAAGTGAACATTTAGGAAAGGTTTATTTTGGCTTGAAGTCTGGTTTTGTACTGAGCACTAAAGGCTACTGGATATATCCACTAGTGCACACAATGAAACTGAAATGTGGGCTACAAAGGAATTAAATTTTGGGGTAGGAGGAGGGGCGCAGTCTTCTTGCAATGTTTATTACTTCTTTGAAGACAGTATAGATATGCTCACTGTCCGAGGAGTAACAATGTTCTGTGCTTGTTTCAGGACCATTGCAGCTGTGAATCCTGTCCGGGGAACGAAGGCAGAGCACTCGAAGAAGAAGCAACACTGCCCCTCTTCAAAAGTTCCTTCCCTCATCATGCAAGACTTTGACTTTTAACTGTTCTGAAATCTGACAACTTTTTTAATCAATATTTTGTGTGCGCTGTGACAAACCAAACAGCCTGTGGCATGACTTATCATGCAGTAGTCACAAGAGTGGATGTTCTATGTATAGAGAATCAATGTTATATGGTTACACTGATAAGTCAAACAGCTTGTGGCATGCTTTATGTCCTGTTGCTTCTATCTCACTTCATTTCGTACTAGTGTCAGGCAAGACACAATTTGCTTAAGATGCCTTATTTATGCTTATATTTGCTGTTACACTTCAGTGGCTGGTTGTATGAATTGTAGCACTACTTTCTATCTTGTCTGTGTTACTTTTTTCATTTTAAAGTTATTGTAGTCTCAAGATAAGACGTACTAACTGGAGTGAAAAAATGTTTTGCAGTTAAACTGTGATAAGGCAAACAGCCCATGGCATCCGTTATGTCCTGTTGCTTTCATCTTGCTGCTTCATGCAGCACTAGTCATGAGCAAAGCATATTTTTCCAATACTCTCCTTTTGCGTATGCTTGCCTTTAGTTTAGTGACTGGTTGTGTTCATTGTTCAGGTATTATTACTTCGTGTCGTATTCATTGTATTGTATTACTATTTTAGAGTGAATCATGCCATTCTGTATGACAGAAAGGCACAGGTTTCGTTTCTACTTTACTTGCCATTACTGCATATTTTGCATGCTTTTACTGTATGCCTGTAGGGCAGGCAGGGCAACGTAAGTTTCTTTTTTTCTTCGGCCACCCTCCTACCGTTTAACTTAATTAAGTGATGCTGAAAGATATTACTGTATAGTAAAATATCAGCCATGATTGCATTGTTTAACACTGCATATTTCCCAATATTCTTGAATACTCACTTGCCTTTGCTTGTGATTGTTTAAAAGCGGTGAAATATTTTATTCTATTGAAATGTGGCAGCAGTCCTAATGTTCTGTGTCTGTTTTTATGTCAGTCATTAAAAGATGATGTGAAAGAAATAAAGTGTGTGAAATGACAGAACATGGCGCTTCACTGAAAATTTCTGTGAGTCATGAAAAAAAACCTGTGAAATGACAGAAAAAAGTAAAAACAGAAAATTTCTGTCATCCTCACAGACATTTTCTGTTAATTGTTAACAAGAAACCCTGTGAAATGACAGAAAAAGTAAAAACAGAAAACATACAATAACAGAAAATTTCTATCGTCTTAACAGAAATTCTCTGTTAGTCGAAAACAGAAAAGATCTGTAAAATGACAGAAAAAGTAAAAAACCGAAAACATAGCATAACAGAAAATTTCTGGCAGGCCAGCTGCCAGAAAATTTGTTTTTTTCAATAAATATTTTTTACAGTGTACGAAGAGCCAAGTGGCCAAGCAGAAGAAATTGGCCCCCTCGTTGTAATTTCAGAGCTGCCGCAGTAGAGACTGATATCGCGGCGGGCAAATGCTTGAGGTTTACCGTGAAAAAAAAAGACCTGCTCTACAATGCGAACTGCCGCTTTCCTTCTTTTCTATGATAACTGTATGTTGTGTGAGGCAGGCGAGAAGAACGGAGCAGCGTTGTGCCTCGGTCAAACGCAGCCGGGAAACGTTTAATTCTGCTGACGCACATTGGAGAAGTGTTTCTTTCCTCGCGACAGATATTTGGCTTCTGTATTATTTTCACGATTAGACAGCGTTTTCTGGGTTAGTGATCAACCTGACACATAGGGTTTCAAAATAATTAGTCGCGGCTGAAGTGTTCGCGGATGCTTGTGGTAGGTCGGCCTCCTCATCATCATTTTTGTTATTCTTGGCAGTCTGGCAGTCTCCATAGTTTCTCACTGCAGGATGGTTTGTTTCTGTCTGTGGACATTGGCGTCATAATTCGCGCAAACCAAATTATCTTAATGGACTTTGTATATGCCAGCTATGTGCGAATAACACATTGCCACAAATCCAGCGCGTATCTGAAACCGTGGGAGCTTAACCGCGTCCTCTGTTGTTTCCGCGTCTGTAAATGCTACCTCACTGAAGCAATTCGCGATGCACTCCGGAGTCGTTTCCTTCCTGGTCTTCTTAATAATTTTCATGTCCGAGAACAGAGAATTCTACAAGTGCTTCGGCACCTGGCCTAGTAGTTCCTGCCGGCATAACCTGTGAAGCGCAGCTGATACGACAACTAGAGTGGGTGATTGATTCCTATGTCCAGTGCATGGTCTTCCGCGTCGAATTCGATTTCAGAAGAGCTTGCTCAGCTCAGTCAGCGGAGGTAGTACGTACTGCTGGCCTAATTTGACGAGCACATGGTGGAACACTCTTTCTTTTCCACCTGTAGTGCTGCCAACGGACGAAACACTATGCGAGCTCTCGCGCATTATTCTTACCTCTTTCCATAACTAATGCCTATGACACACTGGACGAATGAACAGAAGTCGTTTGTCATTAGTGTCATTCTGTGCGCGTGTTGAGTACGAGAGCATAGCTCGCAATACACTGTTCTCGGCAAATGTATTCGTCTGCATTGCATACCTCCCGCCTTTATTCTGCTTTCTCCACTCGCTATGTTATTTCAAAAGGGTGGAAAATTGGGCGAGTTGGTACGGGTCCATGTTATTGAGGTCTCTCGACCTCGGCGTGCCTCGAAGGCATGGCCAGATTCTGTCCCGCGCCCTGCACCCGTCCCTGCCCCTGAGGAAGTGTAAGGTTTACGAATGCGGGCCGAGGATTGTCTCGCTATAACTGATTCGCTCGCTATGACTGAGTTGTGCGGCCACGAGTCTCCGTGGTGTCTGAGTCTCAGTGCCGTTGCCCTTATGGTTATACCGACTGCAACACTGCCCTTGCTTCTAATAAACTGCGTTTCTTTAAACTGCGGGTGTTACAAGTATGCGATGCTGATAGAACCCGCGCAACCTCACTCAGACGTTCGGCATGCACATGGAGTGGAACGCACGCACAAGATGTGCGAGAAAAGGAAAGGTAAACACAGGTGCCGGGAGGTGTAAAATTTTTAAAAAAGATATTAAGCGGTAAGGCAAGGAAAATGTTCAAAATGAGTTGCGTTGCGCTCAGTGTAAAAAGGTACAGCAAGCTTGAAACACGGATGGCTGTGTATCAGACAGCAGCTTCGAGTGCGATGATGATACCAGGCCGTCTGAATTTAGTGAGAGTTCCCGAACCCAGAGCGGAACCTCAGCGGCCGTTCGCACGGAAGTTTCATTGTTGTGCACTCGAGTGGCTTCGTTTTCGCGCTTGGTTCAAATCGTTTACTTTGTATAATGGTACATTTCGTATCTGCAGGGCGTCTGCACCATTCGAGCTTTAAAGTTGAAGGACTCTGGGAAATACAACATTAGGTTTCCGGCATGCTTATTGCTATGATGGGGGTGCATTTCTTACATGCGGCTTTTATGTGCATTTTTGACATCAGATGCTAGCTTGCATTGGCTAAAATTCCTTCTATCTTGACTAAAATCTTCTGGAAGTCGTACTATGATCTTATAATATGGTCTTAACGGGGTCATGCGAGCAAAAACTTCAGGAAATCTCTTCTAAATAAGTATGAAGGCTGACAAAATCCGGATCCCGGTAAGAGCTTCTTTCTTCTGGGATGTGGGAAAAAATGTTAAAAGCGTTAAGCACGAAACAAATGTGTTGGCTGAGACACCAGGTATATGACCATGCTGCAGCACTTTGCACAAAATCGCCTTTCTGACGAGCGTGAAAGGCTTCGTCTATTCCCTCCCAATATCGGGAGGCGAGGCACAGACCGGACAAATGAACCGGTCTAACAGAAAAGCATTAAACAATCACGATGTTAATATAGCAGGGTCATCACTGTGGAACTTGCGTCCTCGTTGGCCAAAACGTGAGAGTAAACAACAATGCTTCCCTTCGTTCGCGGAGACAATAGTTTTGAAAACATTCCAGAAACTACAAGCTGGCTTACGAAATAGAGGAAACTTCCAATATTTCAGAACTCTAAGAAGCGTCCGTCAGCATGCCCTCTGGTTTGCTTCAGGATGACGTGCTCACATTTCTCTAGCGTTTCTCTAGCCTCATTATTTATTGGCTCCTTTGCATGCTGCTACGGTCGTACTTTTGCTTCATAACCTTCCTCTTAAGCTTCATTAGTCGTTATCGCTCTACGTTTTTGCAGTCAACTATTGTCTACTAGGCTTTCGGTGTGTAAACGGTTTGATTCTACTTTTCTAATTTCGAATTCTCACGTCCGTCGTTTTTATTTTTGCGTATTCGGCGAGCCTCGGAGCATCTCCATGCCTCTGTGTAATCCTCCTGTTCAAGCTACTGTGGCTGTATGTGCTCACCACGTTTATAGTGTTTAATGCCAAAGCGTCACTGGTCCCATTACGAGAAAAGCTGGCAGCGTGTGCGTACTCGCGGGTGGTAAGGAAAATCCCAGCACTGGCTAGAAAAATAACATTCCGTCATCAAGCAGCCGTAAGACGCGCACAGCAAGCAGAGCGCAGCCATTTCAGACAATATTGTACAGTATGGTCCACTCTTAAAGGGAACTTCGCGCAGCGTGGCCGCCGCGCTCCGCGAAGCGCCCCTTTTCAGAAGTGGCGAGAATCGGCGACACCAGGCGCATGCGCAGTAACCGCGGAAGGTGGAGCCAGCCACGCGTCGTCTGCTACGGCACTCTTTCGGCGCCTGGCTTGCTGAGGTGGAAGCTCTGGCACGTGACGGCTGAATTAATCATAAAAACCAGATTTTCGTCGGAGCACCGTCGTGAACGTGCGTTTCAGCAATATATTTTTAATTTCCCATTCTTCTCAGGCAATGTTTCTGCGATGCAATGTGAAGGAGATACATCCCCCGCTCTCGTCCACTTTCTGTTCTGAACCCACGAAAGCTATCTTCTGTAGCTTCGGTGGGGCTATTAGTGCATTTGGTCCATCGCCCAACATCAATTGCCGACATGGTTGCGGTATGGGTACTCCAGAACGACGAACGGTGCGGCTGTTTCGTGCAACAAATATTTCTGGTTCGTTCTGCTCTAACAGTGAGCATAATGCAACGTCCGAGTGCCCAGTCGGCGGCTCCAGGCAACTGGGCACTAAGCGTGGAACGCGCAGCCGGCCGCGTGTTGTCTGCAACAGAGCGGCGCAGCTCCCCCGCCACACGCCAAGGGTGTCGTTCTTCGAACTAATTTCGCATGAAAGACTAAAATAAAGGCAGAACGCAAACTGAACTGGAGATAACCAGAAAGCCGCCGATTTTGAAAGCAGCCCGGTCGCAAAAGGGATGATGCGGCATTTCTTATATCCCAGGTGTCAGGCGGCGGTGATAAAGCGCTGTTCGGTTCACAACGGTTTCACCTTTCTGGCAGCAGTCAGTTCGAGATCGCGACGGACGAAATGCACTAATAGCCCCGCCGCAGCTACAGGAGACTGCTCTCGTGGGTTCAGAACAGAAATTGGACGAGAGCTAGAGATGTCTGTCCTGCACCAGTATTGCATAGCGGAAAAATTGCCTAAGGAGAATCGGAAATAACAAAAAATATATTGCAGAAACGCACGTCCATTATGTAGCTGCGAGAAAAATCTGGTTTTTATGTTTAATTCAGCCGTCGCGTTCCACAGTTCCTACTTCAGCAAGCCAAGCGCCAAAGGTGCGCCGTAGCAGACGACGGGTGGCTGGCTCCACCTTCCGCGGTTACTGCTCCTGCGCCTGGTGTTGCCTATTCTCGCCGCTTCTCAAAAGGGGCCCTTCGCGGAGCGCATCGGCCACCCTGCGCGAGGGTCCCTTTAACAGTGGACCATTCTGTGCATGTCGTTTGTTTATAGATACTCGGCTTTGGCCGACCTCAGTTTTCCCGTCTGTATTTGTACCAAAATTGTGACGCAGTGTTTTTTTTTTACAGCGTTCTGTGTGGTTCCATACTTGTGCTAGTCAAGTTGGAGGCTAGCTTGCGACAGGGATTCGAACCGATGACATGCCCACTTTCAATTGCTTGCCTTCCCAGGCTGTTTTCCCCTTCCCTTAAAGAGCAGTTGAGGTGCCCAAAGAGCTAGTGTGCAATTTCCTTTCTCTTGCATGCAACCGTTCGCGGTACAGCGCTCGGGGTGGTGTCAAACGCGCGCGTGTTTGCGTCGGGGATGCGTGCGTAGATGCGCTTCGATGCACCGAGACAGACTAAGGCTTTCGCATTTCCACACATAGTAGTTTTAAATGTCTCTGTCAAATTCTTTGCTGCTTGCATACGTCTCAAAGCAAACTATGAGAATACTTGGTTCTTTATCCGTTGTTGTCTTTAGTGTTTGCTTGTGGTATGCTCATGACTACCTGCATAGATTTGTGGCTATTTTTGGTGGATTTTTGTAGGGTTAAATATGCAGTGATTGGGTGATTTTTATAAACACATTTCAGCGTACGTATGTCGTAACGTATTGTAATACCATAACCTCTTAATACAGATATCGCAGTGGCAAAATATTTCAATGTACAGAAGTATTGCCTTTTCTCCCGCTCGCAACTTCTGCCAACATAAATATCCTTCCCAGTCAAGGAAACCATCTTGAATTGATAATTTTGCGAACCAAGAGCTCTAAGCTTCTTTTCATTTTGACGCGAAAATAAGCACACATTTTTGCGTAGAAGCTCACTGCCCTGAAGTTATTTCAAATAAATGAGAAAATCCTGATTTCTTCATGCAGCAGAAAGTACAGCTTGGCAATATCGAGAGTCAGAGTAGGAGTTATTATTTTTAAAGGAAAAAAAATGATCGGCGTGAAGCACATCAAACGGCCGTGACTATTAAATGTTTTGCACCTTGTGAGGTTTGCACCTTTTACAGTGAGGCCATTTTTATACAGTGTGAGAGATGGACATGCACTAAGGATATGCGCGCTAAGGCTTCTTTTGATAGCGCCCTACATGCCGTTCAATACATATAAATGACTCGTTTTATGTAATGTCAATGTGCATTTAAGTTTTTATAATTGTAATGGAATAAATTATTGGTCAGGAATTTGCTTTAAGCAGAGCTCCGATTTCTTCCTTCCACCGGATCGAAGGAATGCCGCCAGAAGAATCAGCGGAACGGAGCGTGCATGGAAGTTTGCAACCACCATGCCGATGCCGCTGCACAAGCTCGCCTGGGCTGTTTTTCCACCCACGCTGAAGGCGCACGACATCATCCCTGGTGTGAGTATTGACACGCATCGTGCAAAGGGGCCAGCGAATGATTTGAATCAGCTATGCCTTACATCGATTAGCGGCATTCAGTTGGCCACGCAGACCTTCTGTGTACAGACCTTCTGTTCGCAGGCTGACTTTACATACAATGATGTGACCACACTTTGGTGCCATTTTAAAGCTGTGTGCTACTTCTGTATACACGAGTTTGTGCAGAGAAAACGTCAACTAATTCACAGGCGGACACCGTGGATGGTGCAGGAAGTAATTCTCCTGAAGCGAAAGATGAAAAGGATATAGAAACCGCGCTTATATTTCTTTCTACTAAAAGAAATAAATGAAAACCTTGCACGTGCAGTAAAGCGTTCAAAAGGTGTCAAAATTCATTGTAGGACCAAAAAAAATATTTCGGATTCTGAAAGCGAAAATAAACAAACCAGTTTCTGAAATATATGTTTATGGTTCTATAGAAACAGAACACCGTCACCCATCGTGCCGTTTCAACGACCACTTTCACAATGTTTTCTAGTTTTGGTATTTGTTAATCAAATGAGAACTATTTCCTCCCTCCGATGCGAATTCTATTTCATACCCTGGCGTAGCTTCTATGCTAATAATTTAAAAACCAAATCAGGATGTCGTCCTGATGACCTTCGAAACGTGTTTCAGAAGCGATATGCTGAGTTCATTGCAAAGTTTCTTGTTACTATATTTTGTATCTGATTATTTTAAAGAAAATTACCGAGTGCGTGGAAAATAGCTATAAGAGCATTGAAGTTATGGTTGAACACTGAGTCCTCGCTAATTTCCAGCATGGGTTCAAGAAAGGCTACTCAACAATTGCACAAATAGAGACAATAATCCATTAACTCGCATCATGCCTCGATAAGAACGGGTAGATTGATGAACTATTTCCTAGATTTCAGCAAATCTTTCTGTAGAGTTCCGCATGACAAACTCATGCTACAACTCATACGCATTGAGCTTCTGGAATATTCAACCATTTTTATAAATCACTATTGAACCAATCGATATCAATTTGTAGCAGGAAATGAGGTATAATCTGGCTGCCTTCCGGCCGGTTTCGGGGTCTCCCAAGGGAATGTTCAAGGACAATAATTGTATTACTACATGTCAACGGAATTGTAACTGTAATTGAAGTTAACGTGCAAAATAGCTTTGTTGGTAGGACGAGAAAATTGAAGAAACACACGACGAGCGCTTTCATTTTGCGCGCTGGTGCCATCATAACGAACCAATACCAAGTTGTTCGGTCTGCCTCAGTGCAAATCAGGTTGCTTGCGGATGAGTGTGTCGTTTCAGGAGATCAGTTCAACTCACAATCAAGAGCATCTTAACTCCGGGACGTCGAGCTTAATAGTGATAAAGTCAAAGTGTTTATTTCGACAACTCAATGGTACAGTTGCCTAGGGCGCAGACTAAAAGGCAAATGGATGCCTGACAAAGTGTAGACGCCCTTCCTGCTCCCATTCGAGAGCACAAGACATTCAGCGCATGAAATAGACACAAAGACGAAATGGAAATACAGAAAGGATTGGTTAACAGTGAACTGCAGTAATTTCATCTTGAACATTTATGTACAGTTGGAGAAATACTTTGAGAGACAACAGAATAAAAAAAAGAAACGAAAAGAGTGGTTATGCCTGGAGTGACAACACATACATGGTGATGCAATTTTTGAACGCTTTCAATGATTTGCTTTCTTGAATGATGTTTACAGCAGAATGGTGATCGTTTAATAAACTGGAAATTCTGTAGCTATGTTTCTGGGCGCCGTAGTTCGTACGTATTTTTTCCTTATGATAACTTATGTGCCTTAGGTTGTAGCTGTGTGCTTTCGTGAGATACTTACGACAAAAGGCGGTAGGATCAGAATGCATTTGTTGGCAAGTGGCCAACGCTATTTTTCTGTTTATAAAAATCCACAGTGCAAGCAATTGGTGTTTCCTAAACAATGGGGCAGTGTGGCTAAGGTATGGTGCATTATCTATTAGTCGCAGAAATTTCTATTGTAATAAGTATGTTTTCTATGCTTCTTTTAGATGCTGTGCCCCAAACAAGAAAACAATAGTGGAAACGCGAATGTACCAATGTGTAGTATAGTTGTTTCTTTAGCCACATAGGCAAAAGGTCCTTTAATTTACACATGATACCAATGGACCTAGAGATACCTGTGCGAACTTTTTCAATGTGAGGTGACCAGTCGAGACGTTCGTGAAATATGACGCCAAGAAATTTATGAGATATTGCACGTTCGATAGGTTCATCACGAATTTATATTAGTATTTCTTGTTTAATGCACTTGTTACGTGCGCGGATTATAATGTACTTAGTTTTTTTAGTGTTTAACTGCAGTTCGTTAGGGCGGAGCCATGTGGATAAGTTTTGCAGCCATATATTGGTTTCTACTTGGAGGGCTTCCAGATCTTGTCCGCAGAAGAATACATTGCTATCGTCAGCGTACAGTACTATTTCTGGTGTAGAGGGCACGTTAATTACATCATTTATATAAAGAAGAAATAACAGCGGCCCAAGGATTGATCCTTGCGTAGCTCCATAATGTGTCAGACCTAAGCTGGACTTTGTATTCGGAATTCTCGTGTACTGTTCACGATTTGAGAGGTAACTCTTTCTTAATATGAGAGCTGTTCCTCTAATGCCATATTTATACAACTTGTACAACAAAATCGGGTGGTTGATAGAATCGAATGTTTTTTAAAGTCAAGAAAAACACCTATTGTATATATTGCTACGGGTCGACTCAGAGAAGATGAGGCCGACGAAGTGAGAGGGCGCTTGGCGCGTGCTCGGGCCCCGAATCCTGACGGTGGCCTGTGTTTTGGCATCCGGTGCGCCCTGTGCTTGTGTTCTGTTCAGCGTGAGTGCACCAGTGTTCTTCGTGGCGTGAACGCCTCCTGCCACGTAACATCTTGGTGGAGGTGAGGACTTTCCCCTTCCTCTCGTTCTGGACTATCCCAACACGGAGCTCCGCAGCGGTCGCTACACCGGGACCGCTACAATGACGAAGCCCGGCGACTCGCCAAGTGCCATTGCCACTACATTCCTGGTCATGGCTCATCCCCGTGACCCCGACATCTTTTCCGGTGCCTCAACTGAAAACGCCGAGAGATGGATCTCCATGTACGAACGTGTCAGCACCCATAACAGGTGGGACCCCACCGTCATGCTGGCAAACGTAATTTTCTATTTATCTGGCACAGCAAGGCAATGGTACGACACCAACGAGGACGAACTAACGAGTTGGGACATCTTCAAGGAAAAGCTTCGCGCTCTGTTCGGACCTCCGGATGCTTCGAAGCTCGCAACCCAAAAACACCTTGAGTCGCGTGCTCAGTCCTCCAGTGAAGGTTACGTCACGTACATACAAGACGTCCTTGCCTTATGCCACCAGGTTGACACCTCCATGTCGGAAAACAAAAAGGTGGGCCACATCCTGAAGGGGATCGCGGACGACGCTTTCCATTTGCTTCTGTGCAAAGGATGTGATACCGTGGATGCCGTTATTAAGGAGTGCCGTCTCTTCGAGCAAGTCAAGAGCCGGCGCATATTTCCACAGTTTGAACGACTTCCCCATACGGCCGCCACATCTACGTGTGTTTTGCAGCAGCCACCACCTAGCCCACCTCCCACTTCGCCTCTCAATATCACCGACGCAGTCACCCGGATCGTTCGCCGCGAAATGGAGGCCTGTGCACCTGCGGCCCCTCAACCTACCACCCCCAGTCACCCCTTGCCCGATATCTCCCTCATTCAAGCTGTCGTGCGAGAGGAACTCGCAAATTTGGACCTCTCACATGCTATCTGTTCCATCGGGAACTCTAGCGTCCGACCACCAACCAGGAATGTTTTCCGTCCAAGGGCTCCGTACTTTCGTCGCTACCGTAATCCAGCAGAGTGGCGGACGCGTGATGATCGCCCAATATGTTTCAATTGTTCCTGTGTCGGCCACATTTCCCGGCACTGCCGCAATAGATGGTTTCCGACTCCTCGCACCCAGCTTTCCTATGCCAGCCGTTCAGATATGCCCCCCCGTTTTCCGCCCCGACCACCTCATGACCAATCAGATTCGGCCAATGATCTCGCCGGCTCCCGTCGGCACGTCGTTCTTCCCGCTCTCCATCTCCCCGAGGCCGGCGTTTCCGATCCCCGCAGCACCTTCGATCCTCGGCAGCCTCATACGACCGCTCTGACTTGGAAAACTAGCTGATGCAGCTCCCGGAGGTGACGCTGCATCCACGACCAGGCCCACAAATCCTCTACAGACCTCCCACTTGAACCAACTAGACGTTTGTGTTGATGGTGTCCCCGTGCGTGCGCTTATCGACACTGGTGCGCGTATCTCTGTCATGAGTGCACAACTTCGTCGTCGTTTACGTAAAGTTCTCACGCCGGTTCGGTCTCGCGTGCGTGTCGCGGACGGTGGAACAGTTAGTGTTGACGGACTCTGCACTGCACGCGTTAGTGTTGCTGGCCATGACCTTCCGGTGCAGTTCACTGTTTTGAACCCTTGTGCTCATGACCTCATCCTCGGCCTCAATTTCCTGTCAGAACACTCCGCCCTGATCGACTGCTCGCAAGGCGTCCTACACCTCGATCTCCCAACCATCGATCCTGAACCCTTGCATTCTCCCCGACTGTATTCGCCCGACCAAGTTTCTCTGCCCTCACTAGCCGCCTTATTCGTTACCCTACGTCCTACCTCATCAGTGGCCGATGGTGACTACTTAGTCGCCCCTATTTCAGATGTCTTGCTGCACCGCAACGTTGCACTGCCCCATACTGTCGCTACAATCAGGGGAAACAGCGTGTCACTACCGTTAATTAATTTCAGCTATTCAGCCCAAGTCCTTCCACCTGGCATATGCGTGGCAACGTTCTCCCCTATTGGGTCCTGCCCAGTTGCCCCATTGGACCCTGCAAATGCATCAGCTCCTGCAGATCCTGTTCACGCTCCTACTTCGATCGAATGATGCCCTCCGATTTGCTCCCTGCTCAATCTTGTCAGTTGCGTGCGCTTCTCGAGTCCTATTCCGACATCTTCGACCTCCATAACAGCGCCCTTGGCCAAGCTCTTATCGTTACGCACCGCATCGACACCGGCGACGCTCCTCCGATCCGCCGCCGACCATACCGGGTCTCCCATGCAGAACGACAGGTAATCCAGGCGGAAGTGGCAAAAATGCTGGAGAAGAACATCTATGAGCCCTCTCACAGTCCTTGGGCTTCGCCCGTCGTCTTGGTCAAGAAGAAAGATGGCTCGTGGCGCTTCTGTGTGGATTACCGTCACCTGAATAAGATCACTAAAAAAGATGTCTATCCGCTTCCTCGAATCGACGATGCCTTAGACTGCCTCTACGGAGCCAAATTCTTCTCCTCCATAGACCTACGCTCTGGCTATTGGCAAATTGCTGTGGATGACCAGGATCGGGAGAAGACTGCTTTTGTTACTCCTGATGGATTATATCAGTTTAAGGTTATGCCTTTCAGCTTATGTAACGCCCCAGCCACTTTCGAGCGCATGATGGACTCCTTGCTGCAAGGATTTAAGTGGTCCACTTGCCTCTGCTATTTAGACGATGTAATTGTGTTTCCTCCCTCGTTTTCGTCCCACATGGACCACCTCTCACAAGTTCTTTCCCTCTTCCGTCATGCCGGGCTGCAGCTCAACTCTTCAAAATGCCGTTTCGCGCGTCGTCAGCTCACTATACTACGCCATGTCGTCGATGCTACAGGGGTTCGTCCCGATCCAGACAAGATCCGAGCAGTAGAGGACTTCCCAGCACCCCGTACGAGCAACGACGTTCGAAGTTTTTTGGGTCTTTGTTCTTACTTTCGTAGATTTATTCAAGATTTTGCGGACATTGCTCAGCCGCTCACCGATCTTCTTAAAAAGGATGTCAGTTTTTCCTAGGGGTCCTCTCAAGACCACGCCTTTGCCCACCTTATAAGGAAGCTTACCACTGCACCGGTCTTGGCACACTTTGATGTGTCAGCTCCTACGGAAGTCCGTACTGATGCTAGTGGCCATGGAATCGGGGCAATCCTTTCCCAGCGTCAATCCGGCACACATCGTGTAATTGCCTATGCTAGCCGCCTCCTATCCCGTTCCGAGAAGAACTACTCCATTACCGAAAGAGAGTGCTTGGCCCTCGTCTGGGCTGTTGGCAAATTTCGACCCTACCTATATGGCAGGCCATTCACAGTTGTTACAGATCATCACGCACTGTGCTGGCTCTCTTCTCTGAAGGATCCTATCGGTCGCCTCGGTCGTTGGGCGCTACGACTCCAAGAATATGACTACGTTGTGATCTACAAGTCCGGACGGTTGCACAAAGATGCCGACTGCCTCTCTCGTTACCCTGTTGCCCACACTAATACTGTGACGAGCGCAAGCGCTATTGACCTGTTCTCTCTATCGCCGTTTACAACTATCGGCGAAGAACAGCGTCGGGATGCGGAGCTTCTCTCCATCATCGATCGCCTAACGTCCGCCCACACCGACCCTTCACTGAACCGCTTTGCTCTCGTTGATGGTATTTTATACCGCCGGAATCTTCAACCAACTGGTCCTGACCTTCTCCTCGTCGTCCCGAAGCACTTACGAACAGTCGTTCTCCACGAACTCCATGACCTCCCGACTGCTGGCCATCTAGGCGTTACTCGCACGTACGACCGCATCCGCCGTCGGTTCTTCTGGCCTGGCCTCTACCGCTCAGTGCGCCGCTACGTTGGTTCTTGCGATGAGTGTCAGCGTCGCAAGCGCCCTGCATCTGCTCCCGCTGGCTATCTTCAGCCCATTGACATCCCTCCGGAGCCGTTCTACCGTGTCGGCTTGGATCTTCTCGGCCCCTTTCCTGAGTCCACTTCTGGGAACAGATGGGTTGCAGTAGCCACAGACTATGCCACCCGGTACGCGATAACACGTGCGCTCCCCACGAGTACTGCCGCTGATGTCGCCGACTTTCTTCTTCAGGATGTCATTCTTCATCATGGAGCACCCCACCAACTGCTCACCGACCAAGGCCGCACCTTCCTTTCAGCAGTGGTAAACGACATTCTTCGCGCGTGCTCAACTAAGCACAAGTTGACGACCGCTTACCACCCCCAAACTAATGGCCTCACTGAGCGACTCAATCGCACGCTTACCGACATGCTCGCCATGTACGTCTCCTCTGATCACCGAGACTGGGACGTCGCACTCCCATACGTTACATTTGCATATAATTCATCCCGCCACGACACTGCCGGCTACTCTCCGTTTTACCTCCTGTACGGCCGCGAGCCTCAACTGCCGCTTGACACATTGTATCGAACATCTCGTCCCCCACATTCTGAATACGCCCGTGAAGCCATTGCCCATGCCGACCATGCTCGCCAAGTCGCCCGTTCCCGCTTGCAAGCCTCCCAAGCTTCTCAGCAACAGCACTATAACCGCCGCCACCTGGACAGTGCCGTCTTGCCTGGGTCCCTTGTATTGCTCTGGGTGCCTTCTCGCCGTGTAGGGCTCTCGGAAAAGCTTCTTTCTCGATATGTGGGCCCGTATCGTGTGCTGCGCCATGTCACAGCCGTCACATACGAGATTGAGCCTGCCTTCCCCGAGTGCACTTCCCGTACTCCACCCTCCGATATTGTGCACGTGTCGCGCCTCAAGCCCTACCACCTACCTTCTTCTGACACTCGCTAAGCAGCACCGCGACGGTGCTTTTGCGCCCGGGGGTCATGCTGCTACGGGTCGACTCAGAGAAGATGAGGCCGACGAAGTGAGAGGGCGCTTGGCGCGTGCTCGGGCTCCGAATCCTGATGGTGGCCTGTGTTTTGGCATCCGGTGCGCCCTGTGCTTGTGTTCTGTTCAGCGTGAGTGCACCAGTGTTCTTCGTGGCGTGAACGCCTCCTGCCACGTAACAATATTTTCTGCTCAAAATTGTCTATTATCTCATCCTTAATTTTTATTAGCGCCATTACAGTAGATTTCTTTTTCTGTAATCCATATTTCTGTTCGGCGATGATATCGTTTCGCTTGCAGAAGTTTAGTAGTCTGATGTTTATAACCTGTTCAACTACTTTCGAGAGGACTGGTAGTGCCGAAATTGGTCTATAGTTATTCATATCATTTCTATCGCCTCCCTTGTGTATGACGGAGACTTTTACAATTTTTAATTTGTCTGGAAATATTCCGCTACTCAAAATAAGGTTGCATATATGCGTAAGTGGCTGACTAATCATGTGACTAACGGATTTTATAGGTTGAACTTTAATATCATCAGCACCACATGCACTGCTGCTTTTTCAGTTTTTGATTACTGTGCAGATTTCTAATTCTGTAGTTGGAAACATGAACATTGAGCTTTCGATGTTGGATATGAGATACGATGTAAAATCACAGTTACTTGCCGGAGATTTACTTGAAGCCCCTGATATGAGAAAATGCTCATTAAGTTTGTCAGCAAGCGAAGCCCCTGTGTAAGGCACACGAATTACAACGAGCTCAGAGATGCCGTCTCTTTCATTTTTGGAAATTAGCTTGTTTACGGTATTCCATACCTGTTTAGGGTTGTTGCAGATATCAGTAAACTTATGTTCGTAATAACTGGTCCTGGCTTTTTTTATATCAAAGCTTAACTTGTTACGAATTCGTTTATACTCAACCAAACTGTCTAGATTTTTTTGTTCTTACAAAAGAGGCAAATAGTCTCTCACGGTTTACAATTCTTTTCACACGTTCAGCATTTACCCATGGTTTTCTGGCTTTTTACTTTTTTTGAATTGCACTGTAGGAAAGGCTTGATTATAGAGCTCGGTAACTGATTTAATGAAGATGTCATATGCTGTAACTGGGTCAGACAGTTGAAAAACCTCTGCCCAGCTTGTTTCTGCTATTAAGTTTCTAAATATTGTGGCCTTTGCTTCATTAATGATTCTATATGTAATCGGTGCACTGATTTTGGAATTACTCTGTGTTGTAAAGTGGTTTAAATAACATGAAAATAGGGAAATGGTCACTAACATTAGCTATCAGTACACCTGCTTGCACGTCATCCTTTTCGTAGCTTGTGAAACACACGTCTAGTAAAGTATGACACATATCAGTCACTCTAGTTGGCATATGTATTACATTTTCACAGCCAAACGAGAAAAAAATATCAACCATCCTTTGCTGATTAGATTCAGGCAATAAGAGATAGATATTGAAATCACCACAAATAACTACAGGCGATTTAAATTAAACTGCATGCACTGTTCTAACATGTTTTCAAGAAATACTAAATACATTGCCTGTGATACAGAAGACGGCCTGTATACAACGGCAAATATGGTAGCAACACATTTTAACATGACACACTCAAAGTGCTGATCTATGACACAGAAATCTTCTATGGTGACATAAATTAGGTAGTTCATTACATAAATGGCCACACCTCCCCCTCTCCTGTTACTGCGTGAAACTGATACGCATTTGTATCCTGGAAATTGTATGCCATCATAATCGTTGTTAAACCAAGTTTCCGTGAAAGCTAAAAATTCAAATTCATGGTCTAGTGCATTTAGGAGGGTTTCCACAGAATCCTGTTTATTCCGAAGGCTTTGCGCGTTGAGATGGAATAAGGAAAGTTAATTTTTTTCTCGTAGATGCTTGGAATGTTTGAACGAATCAGCATCTGGGACGGAAGCCTGCTTGGCGGACTACTTAAACAGCCCACATCTCGACTGCAGTTTGAGTGGACATGGGAGCAGCCTTCCCGGCACCATGGCTAACGCAACTCTGCTCTACGTTCCGCAGGTTATAATGGCCCTGGCAACGTCCCGCATGCTGGCCTCGCCGTGCTTGGTGACTTACCCCAGTTTTTCACGGTCACTGAAAATGGGAAAACCATCACCTGCGTGCGCATCGTTGGAAGGACTACCTATCGCCGGCACTTCTATCGCCTCGCCACACGTGTCGATCGGATCTGGGACGGAAGCCTGCTTGGCGGACTACTTAAACAGCCCACATCTCGACTGCAGTTTGAGTGGACATGGGAGCAGCCTTCCCGGCACCATGGCTAACGCAACTCTGCTCTACGTTCCGCAGGTTATAATGGCCCTGGCAACGTCCCGCATGCTGGCCTCGCCGTGCTTCGTGACTTACCCCAGTTTTTCACGGCCACTGAAAATGGGAAAACCATCACCTGCGTGCCCATCGTTGGAAGGACTACCTATCGCCGGCACTTCTATCGCCTCGCCACACGTGTCGATCGGATCTGGGACGGAAGCCTGCTTGGCGGACTACTTAAACAGGCCACATCTCGACTGCAGTTTCAGTGGACATGGGAGCAGCCTTCCCGGCACCATGGCTAACGCAACTCTGCTCTACGTTCCGCAGGTTTGTACAAGCTATTCGCTGTATGCCAAAAGATCGGACAACCGATTTCTATTTCTGCTCCCATCTCCACATGCGCTGCTTGCAACCTTCAGTGAATGTGTTGATGTATCGCTTGTACTACTTTGCTCTGGAGACATTGAGACCAACCCCGGCCCACCCAAATCGCGCCCAGTCATTTCAAAGTCAGAATCAAATGACGATCCTGGAGCGTCTATATTAGCGATGCTTAAAGAATCAACGACCGGACCTTGGAATTAGCTAAAGGTCAAACCCAGATCTGCGCAGACGTTAAGATCATTAAAGACAATCAAGCATCACTGGAAAGCAAAATTCTAGATGTATTCAATCGCCTTGAAGTTCTTGAATGAAACACTAACATTCTTAATACTATCCAGCCTGAGCTGGGTTCAATTCAGGACACTACTAGACGTCTGACATCGCACCAAGCGGTACTGCAGTCTCGTCTGGATAACCTGGAAGACCAGTCGAGAAGGAATAATCTGATCCTGCATGGCATTCCTGATGAAAGCGAATCATGGAATGAGACTGAAAAGAAAACGCTTGCTGCGTTGTCGGAAGTACTTGACGACGATTCCACACAGCTAAGCACTGAACGTGCTCATCGTCTCGGCACTTTTTCACCCTCAAAATGTCGCCCTATTATCATCAAATTTTCCTGCTTCAAAGACAGAATGAATGTGTTAGACCTCCGTAATAAACTAAGTGGCAAACAACTTTCCGTGTCTGAAGATTTTTCCCCCGCCACTCGTTTTGCCCGCAAAAACTAACAGCATTCGCGAAAAAACTGCCGCGATCTCCCAAGTACCGCCTGCGATATAACAAGTTGGTTGTTAATCGCAAGTGCTACATCTTTAACGCTGATACCGATACCATTGAGGAGCTGCAAGTCCAATCTTTTGTCGAAAGCGAGCAGAGCCGTCCCGCTCCCCTTGAGGCAAGCAATATTTCGGAAAGCGAAGAAGATAACCCATAGCATGGAACGAGGGGAAGCGGTCTGGCTTTATCACCTCCTCGCACATCCGTTCTACTGGCTAACGCTAGAAGCATTCTTAATAAACGTGAATCGTTTCACTCCGCTGTCGACACGTGTGAGGCTGATATCATCGCAATAACAGAAACCTGGCTTCATCCTAACGTACATGACAGTGAGATATTTGACGATTCATCTCGCTTTTCAGTTTACCGACGCGATCGCACTCAGCGGCCAGGCGGTGGTGTCTTGCTTGCTATATCGAAAACAATACAGTCCTATCACATTCCTGTGCAAACTAACCTAGAATCCATTTGGGCCTGCGTAGAACTAAACCATCAAAAATACTTTTTTGGTGTATGTTATCGTCCTCCAAATTATCCTTCCACGTTCACATCAGAATTGCATGATGTGCTTGACTTTGTTGTTACGCGGCACCCTGCAGCACCCATTACTTTGTTAGGCGATTTTAACTTTCCTGAGCTGACCTGGTCTTCGGAAATAACTCCTAAATCATCCCCATCGTCTCAAGGCAATGAGTTCTTGAACCTTTGTTCACTCTTTTCTTTTTCTCAGCTAGTATCCCAACCAACCCGTCTATCAGACGCCACTGCTAACATATTAGACTTAGTGTTGACATCCCATTCTGATCTTGTTTCAGACTTGACCTGCATGCCCGGCATAAGTGACCACTTCCTAGTCTCGTTTAATTTCAGCATTCCTTCCAATAACGCTGACAAGAAGGTCAAGCGTATCCGTGATTATAACAGAGCTGACTTTCAGGCTGTCAACGAAGAACTATCTTCATTTCTCGATGCATTTCTAACAGATTTTGATAGCCGGGAGGCGCAGGTGAACTGGAACATTTTCGTTGCTAAGGTTAACAAACTAACGGAAAGATATATCCCCCTACGCACCATTACAACTCATAAAAATGCACTGTGGTACAGGGCTCACATAAGAAGGCTTTGTAACAGAAAAAAACGCTTTTACCGAAACGCAAAAAAATATAACTCCGTTTCTAAATGGGAAGCTTTTCAAGTGGCAAATAGCGTGCATGTATCGGCAATGAAAAACGCAAAAGCTCATTTCCTACAGCACACACTGCCCAACATGCTCACAAATGATCCCAAAAACTTTTGGCGTGCCACTAATCCCAATAGAAATCATTCAAATAAATTGATAGATGAAAACGGTTCAACTATCGCTGATACTGACTGTCCTAAAATTTTAAATGAAACATTTTGTCGCAATTTTGTTCTTTCTTCCAACGTCACGTTTCCTGCAGTGGAGGACTGCCAATTCTCAATCATTGATGCAATATCCATCGAGCCCCTAGGAATAGAAAAATTAATAGAAAATCTTAACACCTATAGAAGCCCTGGAACAGATTTAATTAACGCGAAGTTCCTGAAGAGTACCAAACTTTATTCCTCAATCATCCTTTCCAAAATTTTCCAGCAGTCACTTGAGACGTCAGTGCTTCCAGCGGACTGGACGATCGGGAAGGTGGCTCCGTTGCACAAGTCAGTTAGTAGTAATTCCCCTCTTAATTACCGCCCAATATCACTAACCAGCATACCATGCAAAATTTTTGAGCACATTCTATACACTAACTTAGTTACCTTTCTCGAATCTAACTCCTTCTTCTTAGCCGCCGCGGTGGCTCAGTGGCTATGGTGCTCGGCTGCTGGCCCGAAAGACGCGGGTTCGAACCCGGTCGCGGCGGCTGAATTTCTTTGGAGGAGAAATTCGAGGCCCGTGTACTGTGCAATGTCAGTGCACGTTAAAGAACCCCAGGTGGTCGAAATTTCCGGAGCCCTCCACTACGGCGTCTCTCATAGCCTTAGTCGCTTTGGGACGTTAAACCCCATAAACCAAACCAAACCTAACTCCTTCTTCACTGACGCTCAACACGGCTTTCGCAAATCATTCTCGCGCGAGACGCGGTTACTTACCTTCACGCACAAACTTCACACTATTCTGAATCGTCGTTCATGCGCGGACTGTATCTTTCTAGACTTCGCCAAGGCTTTCGAAAAGGTTAGTCACAAACTACTTATTTTTAAACTTAGCAAGCTAAACCTTCTCCCAAATGTTTTAGCATGGTTAGAATATTTCCTTTGTAATAGAACACAGTTTGTAATGGCTAATAACATTTGTTCTTCATTCACCTCCGAGCATTCTGGGTTCCCACAGGTGTCCGTCCTCGGGCCCCTTTTGTTCCTGATATATATTAATGACCTTCCTATTTCCGTTACCTCCCACATTCATTTATTTGCAGATGACTGCGTAATATTTCGTGAAATTAACGGCTCTAACGACACTCTTCTTTTGCAAAAAGACATTAATGGAATTCTTGAGCGGTGTTAAACGTGGTCAATAGAACTAAACAAAACCAAATGTAAAGTACTACGTGTGTCACGCATTTCTACACACCCCACCTCTTATCATCTAGATAACATCGAAATTGAACAACTGTCTTCATACCGTTATTTAGGCGTTCACATAACAAGTGATCTAACTTGGTCTTTTCACATCAATTCAATGATTAACAACGCCAACCGTGCCCTTGGCTACCTTCGCCGTAACTTTTTCTCTGCCCCCACTTCCTTGAAACTTTCCTCTATAAATCTGTCGTTCGTAGTAAGTTGGAATATGCTGCGTCCATTTGGGATCCCTTCACGGAAAACCTGATCAGTTCCCTGGAAATATTTCAGAGTAACTCGGCACGTTTCATCCTTCAGAACTATAACCGTACCGCTAGCGTAACTTCTATGAAGAATACATTACAGTTACCATCTCTTGCTAGCCGTCGAAAGCACGCTCGCCTTTGCTTAATTCATAAAATAATGTATCATAACCCCACACTGCACCGCGATCTTATACTTCCTCCGTCATATGTTTCATCACGAGTTGATCATGCGCATAAAATCGGCATTCCTTTCTTTAAAACAAAATCCGCAGCTGAGTCTTTCCTTCCACGAACAGCAAAGGACTGGAACCACCTTCCCGGAAGTACAGCCTCCATCATCGACCATCAGCGTTTTTGTTCCGCCTTAGCTATCACTGTATAATTAGAAATCAAACAAACGCCTTGTAGTATTCCCTGAACTCTGTGGCGCTGTCACTAACGAATTCATAGAGGTACCTTGGCGTCGAAATAACAAACAAATTAACATGGTCAGACCACATTATCAAACTTTGCGCAAGCAGTTCCAGAGCACTTGGCTTTACCCGAAGATCACTATCAATGTCCCCTCCATCAATCGGACAACAAGCATACGTAACATTCATTAGCGCTAAAATGGAATATGCCTCAGCAATATGGAACCCTCACCAGGCTTACTTAATACAACTGCTCGAAGCTATCCAGAATAGGGCAGCGCGCTTCATAACGTCGCAATACTCGCCTCGACACAGCGTTACCAACCTAAAATCGTCTCTCGGCCTTGAACCATTAGCACTCCGCAGAAAAGTGTCAATTCTTTGTCTTTTACACAAACTATACTTTAACTTCCCTGCACTACGCCTAACTTTGTTATCTGCTCCCTTACGCTCATCTGGCCGATTATTCAACTCCCTCAGCATTCAGCGGTTGCACGGTTCATCCAACGCTTTTAACAAATCTTTCCTTCCCATCGCCATAGAAGAATGGAACAATCTTCCTGAAACCGTTGTCATCGAAATTAATCCCGCCAGATTTAGGCAGCTAATAACAGACCACTTGAACCAACTATAGCTACTTCCCTCGCGCTGATCTGCCTGCAATTTGAACTGCTTGTTTCATTGCGACCCCCCCCCCCCCCTCCACCCCACAAGTGTTTTCCCACTTATTTAATTTCCGTACATTTTAATGTTTAATTCTATATACAACTGCTTTGCCTTATATATTCTGTACTATTTGAATTACCTGACGCTAATTGCACGTCAAACTTGTTATTCTTGTTATTTTGTATGGTTTCTCATGTTTACATGCCTTTGTATGACCGTTTCATACCACTGTCTTTCCCCCCCCCCCCCCACCTTATGTAATGTCCCAGACGGGATCTTTAAGGGTTGAATAAATGATGAAATGATGATGAACCCCTGTATACAACCACTCCCCTCTTCAATGCCCTCGGGCCTTGAGGGTAAAATAAATGGAGTGAAATGAAATGAAATATGCGAACGGGGCTGACATTTTCAAGGGTGCTGCTATCAGTTACCGTGGTGTGGATACGGCCTGTTACTCAACGTATCTTATCCAGATCGTTTGTCGTCCTAATCCTGATATCTCGGCTGCGGGGGCCACGACGAACAAACATTTTTTCCATTCTTCAACCAGGCAAACTCATAATCTTTTTCTTTGGCCGTTTTTTTCATTTTCCAAAATAGGGCCTTGTTCTGTGCTGTCAGGTTTTCATTGAAGAAGATTTTAGATTTCGCTTCCTTTAGCTGTGCCTTTTTTGCAAGCCATGCGTCTCTGGTTGAACGGAATACGAAGCGTACAAGAACAGGTGTAACCTTCTTAGAACTCTCCCCGACCTCACTGTCACTACTAGCACTCTCGTTGTTAGTGCTCTCCTTGATAGACCGTGAGGGGAATCGATGAACAGCCTCAACATCTGCCTCGGAAAGCAGCGGAAGTTCGAGATCAGTGGCCAAGACATTAAGCTTTTCCAGTAGGTTTTCATTTTCATGATGGGGCAGCCCGAGTATTTCTAAATTTTGGCGTATGCTGTACTGCTCTAGTTCGTTAACTTGTTGCCTGAATTCCTGGTTTTCTTGTTCTGCTACCAGAAGCTCGAGTTTTTCCACTCGCTTTCCGAGAGCAGATATATCTGCATCCTGTTGTTTCATTTTTGACAAAACTTCGTCGTATTTTGTGGACATTTCCTGCATAAACTGCTCAGTACCATCCACAGTGGCCTTTATCTCTTCTAATGCGTCGATTTTTGATTTGATCTCAAGTACTTCTGTGAGCACGAGAAGAACATCTCCAATTTCACTTCCAAGATTTATTTCCGGTTCCTCGCTTGTTTTTTGCCACTATGGTTGCTTCGAGCCTTAGCTGTTTCGCATGTTGGGCATTTCCATGCTTTTTTTTTGCACTTTCTGCCTCTTTATTTATTTATTCATTTGGAACATACTGCTAGCCTCTTTCGAGGCTGTTGCAGGAATGGGTACATGTTTGTTTTCGTTTTTTTTAGGTACGTCACAAAAAAAAGAAAAAAAATCTCACAAAGAAGGTTCACACTACTGAAATAACATTGTAAAAGGGATAATCATGGGAGACAGTTTCGAAATGGAAGACGCAGTATTAAACACAAAATAAAGCACAGTGTGAAAAAATATTTTTTCGAAATAGTACAAGCAAAGCCTTACCAAAAAGTTCAAATAAACAATTGTTACAGTTGACAAAGAAAACTACTCAGAGATTCAGAGCTAACAACATTTGCAGGTAACATATTCCATTCCCTAATCGCTTGCCGAAAAAATGAATAACGAAAGGTGTCAGTATTGAATTTATACTCTGTTAAATGCTGCGAGTGTTTCGTTCTGGCATTGTGTTTTGGCGAAGGAACTAAGTAGCGTTCAGAATCAATTTTAAGAGCACCGTTTAATAGGAGAAAGACGAATTTAAGGCGCGAGATCCGGGCGCGGTTACTAATAGTGCAGAGATTCGCCTTGTTTAAGAGTTCAGTTGGATAGTCATTACGTTTATATTTGTTAAAAATAAACATTACTGCTTTCCGATGGACGCTTTCTAACTTATTTATGCATTTCTGTGTGTGCGGAAACCAACAAAGGATGTTGTACTCGAGCACAGGAAGGACGAGGGAACGGTATGCCAGTAGCTTGGTGTCGGAATAGGCAGTCGGTATTGATCGCTTTAGAGAAATGAGTGCGGAAAGAGCTTTTGACGATATATATTCTACATGATTATCCCATTTCAGGTCAGAGGAGATGACAACACCGAGGTACTTGTATTTTTGGACTGATTTTAAAGGTGTATTTTCGACTTCATATGAGGAAACGAGCGGGTTCTTTTTTCTTGATACAGTCATACACACTGATTTCTCGAGATTCAGGGTCATCTGCCACTCTCGACACCATTCTGCTATTTGACCAACTGCATTATTTAATGTGACTTGATCGTCGTGCGATTTAATTTCTATTTAAATAATGCAATCATCTGCGAACATTCGGACTGTTGCGTTAAGGTTAACTGTTAGATCGTTGATATAAAGTAGAAATAATATGGGTGCAAATATCGTTCCCTGAGGTACTCCAGACATTACTTTGACATGGTGCGATGCGTGGTCGTCATATTGCACAAACTGGTTGCGGTCTGAAAGGTAATTTTGTATCCAGTTTGTAATTTTATTACAACCAAGAAAATGTTGAAGTTTAAACATCAATTTTGGCTGTGATACACGATCGAACGCTTTCGACAAGTCAAGAAATAAAACATCAACCTGGTTACGTTGGTCCAGTGCGCATGCGAGATCGTGGATCGTTTCCAGCAGTTGAGTTGTAGTTCATAGCCCTTTCCTAAAGCCGTGTTGATTAGAACTCAGTAGATTATTTTCTTCAAGGAATGTTACTATGTGCTTAAGAATGATGTGTTCAAATATTTTGGATGCTACCCACGCGAGTGAAACAGGGCGATAGTTGGATACATTTGTAGTGTCCCCAGATTTATGAACAGGAACAACCTTAGCTATTTTCCAGTCTTTCGGCACTTCTCCGTTATCTAGGAACTTCTTATAAAGAAGGAGCAAATATTTCGATACCCACTCTGCGTATCTCTTGAGGAACGTGTTCGTAATATTATCTGGGCCACTAGATTTCTTCTCGTCAAGATTAAGTAAAAGGGCAAAAATTCCCGATTCAGTTATTATTAGTTCGCGCAGGTCTAGGCTACAGTCACCTATTTGGGAATCTAGGTGAGGCACAGAATTGTCGTCAAACGTGAAAACCGATTGAAAATATTGATTGAAGTCATTAGCTATCTTTAAAGCCTCATGCGGAGGTACATGGCTTCGTTTGTGCTTACTACAGTTCAGACAACTCCAAAATTTTTGGGGAGCGGTTTTGATAAAGTTGCTGAGGGTAACATTTGTAAAATTTGTGTTTTGAAGTCCTAATTGCTTGCTTTAGGTCATTTGAGAGTTTTCGAATGTGTTCAGTGCAAGTTGCCGATGATTTACGTCGTTTAAGTTTCCTCAGTCGGGACAGCTTGCGCTTCATATGTATGATGTCCCGAGTTATCCAAGGATTAAACTTTTTACAGTTTTTACTCGTGTGGGAACATAAAGGGGACATGCAGTGTTCCACTTTATGCTTAAACGTCAACCATAAGTCATCACATGATACCGACGGATCGGCGTACATTGCAGCAAACTCTGAATAAAAGAACACCAACATCATCAGCATTTTTCCAGTCATATACTTGTGTTATTTTTTCGTGCGTGCTGGGGCAATTAAGGACAGTGAACAAATGAATGCCCGGTTGTCCGATAAACCATCGAGTACCTCACATGAAGAGGCACCCTCAGTGAAACAGTTGTTTGTAAAAGTTAAATCAAGAATACTGTGGCTTGTGTCTGTGATACGGGTGGGTTCCTGCACATTTTGTTTGAGGCCGAAAGGAAATGTGACGTCAAGAAGCGCGTCGGCACTGGCTTGTTCGATGGATCCTCTATTCAGAGTTTCCCACGCTATGCCTGGGAGATTAAAATCCCCTGTAAGAATAATTTTTCTAGATTGGTTAAGGTGGCGCTGCATGTATTCTGATAAAGACTGTATGGTATCTGCACTGCTCTTTAGAGGACGATACATTGTGCCAATGTAAATCGGAGCTTCATTTACAAGGATCTTACACCAAAGTGCCTCTGCGCCATCGACGTCCGGTAAGGGCGTAGTGTATATGACCTCCCTAATCAAAATCATGACTCCACCGCCACGAGAATGCCTGTCTTTGCGCAAAATAAGATAGCCCGGTGGAAAGATATTATTAGATATATGCGAGGACAGCCACGTTTCATTGATGGTTACTACATCTGGATGGTATTCAAGAAGAAATGTTTCTAGCTCTACTAATTTATTTACGATACTCCTTGCGTTTAAGTTTGCTATAACCAGTGGAATGATTCGATCCTTCCTCAGTGGCTGCTGTGATCGAGCGCGTTTTTTGATAGGGCTACTTTTTCTTCCTTCGTAGCATCCCTCGAGAACAGTTGGCCATTAATCTTAACCTTGTCATACACGAGAAAAACTTTATCTTGCTTGTCTCGATTAGCCTTGCAGCTATCCCACAGATTTTTCTTATGTTGCGTACTCGCTGGGAAAAGTCTTCGCTGACCGAAAAAGATGAACCCTTTAGGTTCGAACAGTTGTTAAAGATATTTGTTTTATCTCTGGAGTCGAGTAGTATGAAGATGACAGGACGCGTTTTGTTTTCCCTTTTTACTCCCAAGCGATATATTCTTTCAATCCCAGAGGTTGCCACGCCAAGTGTGCCTTGAAGGATGCTATCAGTTACTTCTTTCTCTAGGCTTTCCGTTGTGTCATCTTCATGTTCAGTTAAGCCATATATGATGAAGTTCGACCGCCTGCTTCTGTTTTCAAGATCATCTACTTTACGTTCCAGACTAATCAAGCTGTTCTGAAGGTGTGTTTTTTTCTTCAGCATCTTTAACCCTCACCTCGAGCTGCGCAAGCGTATCCATGTTATCATGGATGGCCTCCAAAGATTCATGTGTTTCTTTACTTTCGCTCTTTATTGCTTTTATGTCAACAGCCATATTTCGAATTTCAGTAAGGACCTCCTGCATGTTGGGGCCAGGGTTGCTTTCTATATCCCCCGCAAGTAACAAAAGACGTTTCAAAGAAACAGCATAGCACGGGCATGGCAGCACCAGAAGAAACAAGTCATTAGTTCGGAAGCATTTGCCAAATCGTTTGCTCACCTGGAGCAGAAAGACGAAAGGATTGGTAACGCCCTTGTTTGCTTCGGTGCCGCAGTGCCCAATGCTGGAGTTGAGCGCGTTCCACGCTTTAATAGCGCATGATCTCGATGCCGTTGTGGATGCGACTGGTATTCCAAAGAATTCTGCAGCAGGGAAGTCCGGGTGGGTGAACGGCACATTGAACAGTAGACTGTCCTTCGGTAGTGCGCAGCAGTTGACGCATGTCGCATCATTCCTGGTCACAGTGCCGATGATATCCGGACGGCACGTGTAAGAATTGCAGGGATCAGCCGGCATCAATCCGGGAAGAACCTGGAGCAGAAAGATGAAAGGATGGTGACGCCCATGTTTGCTTCGGTGCCGCAGTGCCCAATGATGGAGTTGAGCGCGTTCCACGCTTTAATAGCGCATGATCTCGATGCCGTTGTGGATGCGACTGGTATTCCAAAAAATTCTGCAGCAGGGAAGTACGGGTGGGTGAACGGCGCATTGAGCAGTAGACTGTCCTTCGGTAGTGCGCAGCAGTTGACGCATGTCGCATCATTCCTGGCCACAGTGCCGATGATATCCGGACGGCCCGTGTAAGAATTGCAGAGATCAGCCAGCATCAATCCTTGAAGAACCTGGAGCAGAAAGACGAAAGGATTGGTGACACCCATGTTTGCTTCGGTGCCGCAGTGCCCATTACTTGTACGTGGCTTTACTCACCCCAGAACATGTGCGAAGATGATACACATAACACTCTGAGCATGTTAGAAACGCTTCATCCTCAGAAAGCTGTTCGTTGCATGAAAGACATGTGTCAGCCATTTTTCACTTGTCACGACAGACCGAGCTGTCAGCAGCAGCGGCTACTAGAAAAAAAAATAGCTGAACTTGCATTTCAAGGGGAAAAGAAAAAAAAACAACCTTTAAATTAAGGTGATGTTTTTAGGGCACGGATTGTAGGTCCTGCGGTTTCACTGCTGCTGAATGCTTGTGAAGCAGGTCCCCGGCGGCAAGCTGCTTTTATAGCTGTTGGGCGGAGACGTCACGAGCTACGTCGATGTTAGCAGCCAGTTTGCCAGCCACGCTTCCGATCGCCAGTCATTCTCCGGTAGCTCATCCGACCGTCTTTCTGGGGTTCTCTGCCCAAAAAGCTTTCCTTTCTGAAGAGAATAAATTGAAATATTAATTGGTGCACTTTATAAAACAGTCTTGGAATTTACATATAGATATCAGTTGCTCATTCGCATTTCGTAAACTACATTGCCACGCGCCTTACGCGCCGCGGGGCCTCCGCACTGAGTCGAAAACGACGACGAAGCGACGGTGGGCTCTCGAGGAGCTCTGGCTCTGTTCAGTGTTCTGGGACCTGCCTCTACAATAAAAGAAGGCTCCCAGTCTTGGGTTCTTCCCGACGCCTACCTTCACGGCTCCTCTGGTTGTGACACTGGTGGAGATGAGACCGATTCTCCCTACTCCTGCAGACGGCCTGACGCGCCCGCCTCTTGTGACCACCCCTGTCCATCGTGCCAGCCGGAGGCTTCGAGGCCTGTCCCCTGAGGCCCTCCCTTTTGACGGCGCGCCTCCGCCCGCCGACCACTCCACTCATGGCGACGCCAATACCCGCCCTGCCTACGACTGTCGCTTCAGCCAGCCCCACCTATCCACCCTCCAGACCCCACAACACGCCTAAGCTCTTTCACGGTGGCCTGTCGGAGGATGCCGAGTACTGGTTGGCTCACTACGAACGGGTTGCGGCCTTTAACTGTTGGGACAACGCTATGAAGCTACGTAACGTGTGCTTCAGCCTTGAAGACTGCACGCACGTGGTTCGAGAACCATGAGGCTACTTTGACTACGTGGCCGGACTTCCGACGTTAGCTCCTGACTACGGATGCCAAAAGCGACCGCCGGGAGCGCGCGGAGCGTACCCTGACCTCTCGTATTCAACTTCCCAATGAGGGTGTTGCCATGTACGCCGAGGATGTGACGCGTCTTTCCCATCGCGCCGATCAGGCCATGACTGAAGAAAAAAGCTGCGGCACCTGATGCGCGGCATAAAAGACCAGCTCTTTTCCGGCCTCGTGCGGAACTCGCCTAACACCGTCGCGGATTTTCTGGCCGACGCTGTGCACATGGAGCAATTGCTGCAGCAGAGATCCAATCAGTACTCCAGGCAAGTGCATTCAGTGTCGACGCTGTCAACGTTAGACCGGTTCGACCAAGATCCTGGGATGAATCCGGACTCCCTTCGCCAACTCATCCGTTCCGTGGCCCGCGAAGAGCTGCAGCACCTTCAACCAACATTTAACCTTCGCGCCGATTCCATTACCAGCGTCATCCGCGAGGAAGTCCAGCAGGCACACAGGGCACACAACGATGCAGTTGTGCCAGCGCCGCAACCGGCCTCATGCATTCCCGCGCCCTACCCCGCTCCTGTCCAGCCACTCACGTACGCGGACTAGGTGCGCCGCCCAGCCCCATATCCTGGGCCTTCACCTTACAACCTTCCAGTGGTCGCGGTGCACTCTGCTCAACCGACTCCTTACTGGGCGGATCGGAGCCAGGCACCGTGCAACACTGACCTCTGACGCACTCCGGATCAACGACCGCTCTACTACCACTGGTGAGGCCGGCCATCTCTACCGGCGGTGCCCCTATCGTGAAATGGAACTGCGCGGATTTTCTCCCGACAGCCGCCGTCCACGACCTGGAGAACGCCCTCAGGACATCACCGAGTATGTCACTCGCCAACTTAGTTCACCGCCTCCTCCGCGCAGCGAGTCACGATCGCCTTCTCAACGCCGGTCACCGCCCTCTGGGTCCCGTTATGCCTGAGCACAACATGGTTCCTCGAGCCCTCGTCGCAACTCCAGTCGCCGACCAGCTTCCGCCGCCGCACCGACTGAGGCACCCCCAACAGCCATCGACGGGCCGCGCTCAGTGCAGGGTCTCCTTGGATGTCCTTGTTCTCGTCGACACAAAGGAGGTCAGCGCGTTGGTCGACGGGGGCAGATCACTATACCCTTAGCGGACGGCTTGCGAGCGGCCTGAAGAAAGTGACGACACGCTGGGGAGGCCCCGACATACGTACAGCCGGCGGAAATGTTTTCGCACCGCTCGGTATGTGAACGGCCCGGGTTGAGGTTAGAGGCCGCACATTCGTCGCCACTTTTCTCGTTCTGCACGAATGTTCTCGCCACGTCATCCTTTGCATCGACTTTCTTCGCGAGCACGGTGCTATAATAGACATACCGAATCGTTGGCGACGTTTTCTGCCACAATGGATACAATGGCTACAATGGCATTGTGGCCACAATGGCCACAATGGCGCACCAGGGTTCTCGGTCCGCCCTGCGAGCCGCCGACGATAACGTTACGACGCCGCCACGTGCTAGCATTCTCGCTAGAGTTACGTGTGACGAGCCACATCGGGGACTCAGGGTAGTCGAGCCTAAGGCCTCTCTTGTATTCACTAAGTGCGTTGCGGTGGCACGAGGCGTTGGATACCTTCATGACGTTTGGACAGAGGTCCTTGTTACCAACTTTTGCAAAGAGTATCAACATACGTTCAATGTCACAGCCATAGCTTACGCCCACCACGTTCAGGAAGTGACCGAATGCTTTGCTTGCGAGGACGGAACACCTGGAGCTGACGCCGAAGTGGTAAACAACGTAGACATCAATCCAGGCCTCCCACCCGCTAGAAAGAGGCAACTCCAGGACCTCTTGCGGGAGTTTGGTGCGTGTTTCACGTCGTCGTCTTAAGTGCGACAAACGTCGATAGTTAAACACCGCATTATCACGCATGAAGGAGCCCGACCCATTCATCATAAGCCCTATCGTGTGTCCCCTCGTGAGCGAGATGCTATCCAAACACAGGTCGAAGAGATGCTCACAGACGGCGTCATCCAACCGTCAAGCAGTCCGTGGTCGTCTCCTGTCGTCCTCGTGAAAAAGAAAGACGCGACACTACGATTCTGCGTCGACTACAGGAAGCTTAACGGTGTAACGAAGAAAGACGTGTACCCACTCCCGCGTATGGATGACTCCCTCGACCGACTTCGTCAAGCCAAGTACTTCTCGTCGGTCGACCTCAGAAGTGGTTAATGGCAGATAGAAGTTGATGAGAGGGACCGTGAGAAAACCGCCTTCATCACACCGGACGGGCTGTATGAATTTCGTGTCCTCCCATTCGGGCTCTGCTGTGCTCCTGCCACGTTCCAAACAATGATGGACACCGTTCTCACAGGTTTGACCTGTCTTGTTTATCTTGATTATGTCATCATTTTTTCCGCAACGTTCGCGGAACATCTGCACCGCCTCAGGACTGTCCTCGAAGCCGTTCGATGCGCTAACCTCTCCCTCAAACCAGAAAAATGATACTTTGGCTTCACCGAATTGAAGTTCCTCGGGCACGACATTAGTGCTGACGGAATCCGCGATGACCCAGAGAAGCTTGCTGTCGTTGCTGCCTTTCCGTTTCCCGCCCACAAAAAAGCAGTCCGACGTTTTGTGGGCCTGTGCTCCTACTACCGCCGCTTCATTAGAAACCTTGCAGGAGAGTTGAAATCTGGGTGAGTTGGTACATACTTAAGAAAAAACCAGCCAAAAGACGGGGACAAAGGAGACACGAGGCACACACAACGACTGGACTATCAACTGTGCTTTATTGAAAAACAGTCAGTCTCCCAGGAAACCTAACAAAGCATGCGCCCAGCTCTCCAACCATCTGACGCTCCTAACCCGTGATGACACGTCATTTTCCTGGGGCAACGAACAGCAGACTGCCTTCGACGAGTTACGACGCCGACTCCAATTAGCCCCATCCTGGCACATTTCGACGAAGATGCAGACACGGAGGTGCACACGGATGCGAGCAACGTCGATCTTGGCGCCGTTGTAGTACAGCGGCAAAACAGTGTCGACAAAGTAATTGCCTACGCCAGCCGCGCACTGTCGCGCGCTGAGTGGAACTGCTCTACCACTCAAAAAGATGTTTGGCGGTAGTCTGGGCCGCCGCTAAGTTCCGCCCATACCTGTATGGGAGAATTTTTTGTATCATCACCGACCACCACTCGCTGTGCTGGCTGCAAAAATTAAAGGACCCTTGCAGCCGCCTAGCACGTTGGGCATTACGCCTGCAGGAATTCGATTTCACCGTCACCTATAAGTCAGACCGGAAAGACACCGACGCTGATAGCTTGTCACGCGCTCCCGTCGAACCTTCTCCCTAAGACACCACCGACGATGATAGCTTCCTTGGAGCGGTCAGCACGTCTGAGCTCGTTTCCAGACAGCGTGCCGACAACGAGATGCGTCTACTCATCGAACATCTCGAAGGTGGGTGTCCTAAAATACCCCGATACCTAGCTCGTGGACTATCATCGTTCTGCCAGTGGAGGGGGGTGCTTTATAAAAAGAACACTAGTTCCAGTCCGACAACTTACCTGCTCGTAATACCGCCTGATCTACGGGATGAAGTCCTCCTTGCATGTCATATGAACCGATTCCGGTCATCTTGGTGTTACAGGCGCCTTGTCCCGAATCCGGCAGAACTATTAGTGGCCTTTCCTCACATCAAGTGTCAAGCCTTATGTACGGACATGCCGGCAATGCCAGCGGCGGAAAAAACCCGCGCTCAAGCCACCCGGACTGCTTCAGTGCATCGACCCGCCACAAATACCTTTCGACATAGTCGGCATGGACCTTCTGGGGCCGTTTCCTCTCTCGTCGACCGGCCACAAGTTGATCGTAGTCGCCGCAGACTACTTGACCCGCTGCGCTGAAACGAAGGCCCTTGCGCGAGGTACGGCCGCCGAAGTTGCCCACTTCTTTATGCACGACATCGTGCTTAGACACGGCACCCCATCGGCCATCATTACTGACCGAGGCAAGGCGTTTACAGCCCGGCTCCTACGGGACATTTTAACGCTTAGCCACACTGCTCATCGACCAACAAGAGCGTACCATCCCCAAAGCAATGGTCTAATGGAACGGCTCAACAACACATTGGCGGACATGATCTCGATGTACGTCTACGTTGAGCACAAAACCTGGGATGAGGTTTTGCCCTACGTCACCTTCGCATGTAACACCATGACGCAGGAAACCACCCAGCTTTCCGTCTCGTGTATGTTAGACGCCATGCTCCCGTACGGCGCCGAAGACCCCCCCCCCCCCCCTGAAGCAGGCCACTTCGTGGAACAAGCAGAGCAGGCCCGTCTGCTGGCCCGCTTGCACATCAAGGACCAGCAATCGGCCCATGCCCGACACGTTAACCTTCGGCACAGGGACGTGCACTACAAGCCGGGTGACCAGGTTTGGGTGTGGACGCCCGTGCGCCGCAAGGGTTTGTGCGAAAAGCTTATAAATAGACATTTTGGCCCGCACAAAGTCCTGCGCCGCCCGAACAACGTCAACTACGAAGTTGTGCCCCATGAAACGGTTATCTTCGGATCTCAGCGTCAACGGCCTGAAATCGTGCATCTAGTGCGCTTAAATTCTTACTTTTCGCGTGACTGAGAGCTGTGTTCACGCAGTCTTTCGCACTTTTCTCCCCTTATCCCACGTGCGAACTTGACTCTACCCGCATCTAACTAGCTCGAATTAGTTCACGGACGAGGGCGACGACCCCATTCACCACAACGATTGTGCAACGCAACATTGCGGCGATACAACACACTATAGATAGTTGTAACGAACAATACACGTTACTAGAAATTGGGCACAGGAAAAAGGAAGAAGCAAATCTATTGATTCTTACTTATACAGTTCAACAAAAGACAGAGCGTCAGAAATTCCCGACCTACTGCTTAAAGCCACCCGCTTTGCCACCAGGACACAACTCGTGTTGGTAGGCGACATTAACGACCGAAATTCGGCTTGGGGTTGTCTCAAAAGCAAACCCAAGGGCACAAATCTGTGGCAAACGATCCAAAACCGGGGCTTCACAATCCTTAACGATTGCCAAGAAAACACGCGGGTCAGAAATAGCGTTAGCATTGATACGTCACCGGATCTCACACTCTCCAAAAACATTCGCAACGCCCGCTGGTCCAACACGAAACGCACGCTGGCCAGCGACCATTACATGATAGCACAACATTTGACACAAAACTGCACAAACTGCAACTCATGCGCACTCGCATTACCGACAGGGATAGGTTTAGACGCTTACAAGAGCAGACTGCCCCTGGTCAGATCAACAACCTAACGGAGTGGATTGCTGCACTCAAAGACGACGTCGAGTCCACTACGGTCTAGACGCCTCTTGAGGAGCGGCATCGAACGACAGACTCTAAACTCCTCCACATGTGGGAAGCGCATGCAAGCCTGCTTAATCGCTGAAAAAAAAACAGACACACAACAGAAACTTACGCAAGCGTATGGCGCTACTCGAGCGCCAAATTTAAACCAACCTGCTAGAACTGGAAGAGAAACAACGGGGCCAGATTTGTGATAATATGAATGGGAAGATGGGATGCAAAAAGATATGGCACTTTCTCCGCCACCTGCTTGACCCAACGTACACAAATTTCACAGAACGCGACCAACTCACGCGACTAATTCGCCAGCATCAGGCTACACACGGAGAGCTGCTCGCCTAACTGCAAATACGCTATCTGAGCACTTCGCATACAGACCCCCTACCCGCATACGAGGGTCTTCGCAATGAGACCCTGGACGCAGACATAGTAGATGCCGAGGTCTGGTTTGCTCGGGGTCAGCTCCGTACCACCTCCGCGGCGGGGCCGGACGTAGTGTCAAGCAAGGCGCTCAGAAACCTGGACCCCAAGTCTGTCGCGGCTCGGACAGACCTAATGAACACCTACTGTATTACCCGCGGTACTTATGTGGAGCGGCGAGTCCTCCCTAAAGGACTCATCTACCATCTGTATTGAAGGCGAGATCCCCCAGGAATCGATGCATGCACGCGTGACCTTCATCCCCAAACCGGGCAAGAAACTCTCGATCGAAAATCAGCGGCCCATCTCTCCCACGTCTTGCATCGGAAAACTCATGGAGCATGCCATCCTTAACCGACTGCAAAATTACGCGGAAGACCACGGCCAACTTCCTACCACGATGATTGGCTTTAGGACTAGCTTGTCCACGCAGGATGTCATGCTCCAGCTTAAGGACGTGCTGAACCCTCCACGCAGAACCGGGACGAAGGCAGTGCTCGGGCTAGACCTGAACAAGGCCTGCGACAAGGTCTCGCATGAGGTCATCCTCAAGAACCTCTCCAAAATAGACCCTGGAGAACGGACATTCAATTACGTCCCATCATTCCTATCCGAGCGGACCGCAGAGCTTGCATTAGCTGGCCTCAAATCGGAGCCCATTCCTCTGGAAAGCCGAGGCACGCCACAAGGCTCGGTGCTTTCGCCTTTCCTCTTTAACCTTGCACTCATTACACTGCCCCCCCAAACTCGCCGCCTTGCCGGGCCTGCAGCACACTTTATACGCGGACGACATTACCCTGTGCTAACCACTGGGAATGACGCCATATAGAGGATACCCTGCAACAGGCAGTTAACATAACTTAAACTTATGCGTAGGGAGCGGGCCTTGAATGCTCGCACACGAAATGAGAACTGCTAGTTCTCAGGGCCAAGCCACGCGGTAGAAACGCGAACCTGACTCCACCGACCCCTCTGAATATATATGTGCAAGGACGTCCGGTCAAGGAGGTCCAAACCATACGCATACTGGGCATGTACATAAAGAACAATCGCAAAAACACCGCAACAGTCAACAGACTCACGGCCACGGTAAATTAGACTGTGCGGCTAATCACACGGATCTTCAGGCTTTGTGCTGAGCAGGATAGTCTACTCCCTTCCTTACCTGCAACTGCAGCTTGCGGATAGGAGCAAGGTTGAAGCTACAATCCGGCGGGCCTACAAGGCGGCCCTTGGGCTCCCGCACAGTACCTCCACGGAAAGGTTGCTGGCCCTTGGGATTCACAACACACTCTCGGAGCTGTGCGAGGCGCACCTCGTTTACCAGCTCGGACGCCTCACTCGTACGAGCGCGGGAAGGGCCATCCTATACAGACTAAAGTTGTGCGAACAGCTCCCAGAGAAGGACGCGAAAACACTGTACCGACGCACATCAAGAAAGCTCTTTTGGTTAAACCTCTACCCAAGGACATGCACCCTGCGCATCACGAAGGCCGACGCGCAGCGAGAGCTCGCGCCCTACACACCAAATACGGCCGACACGACAACGTGGCGTACGTGGGCGCAGCGGAATACCGACAAACTCCGAGGAAATCGTTTGCACTGGCCGCGGTGATCGAGAACGGCGCCCGGCTGGCGGCCGCGTCGATAGAAACCAGCTCCTCTGAGAGTGCGGAGCAATAGCCTTAGCTATAGCGAACACGCGGGCTGATATTATATTCAGCGACACCAAAACAGCCATTCGCAATTTCGCGAGGGGCCGTATCGCATCATCTACCTCACTCCTCATCCTTCAAAACACCTCCCTTCCGATTACAGAAGTTGGATTGATCTGGCTCCCGGCCCACTCGTCTAATCCAGGGAACGAGGCGGCTCATGCGCAAACCCGAGGTTTCGTCGACCGGGCAGTGAGCGCGGCCTCCGAACCGAATTTCACTAGGGACGGGTTGATATCATTTCATGACATCACCCATCAATTTAGGCTGGAGAGGCGCGCATATCCCCCTCCCCACAAATCTTTAACAAAAGCGCAGGAAGTTACCTGGCGCCGACTGCAAACCGCTCCCTTTTGAATCCGGCAGTTCTTGCCCTCATGTACCCTGGTCAATACGACCTAAACTGCCATAGATGTGGTGAAAGAGCCGCATACGACCACATTCTCCGGAACTGCGGAAATGATCCGCCTCCGGTGGAGTTGATACAGCCACCTTCTTACGAGTGGGGGAGGCCGTGCTGGTGAGCTCGCACCCCAAGATTCAATTGCGGGCAATAGAGCGGGCCAATGAGGTCGCCGCCAGTCATTGCCTAGCGGCCATGTAGTACGTGTCTCCTGCAACGTGCTCTCGACGCAATAAATGTTTCCCAGTCCAAATGTATAGTACACCTCACCCCTATTCTTATTTCTTTTTCTCTCCTCCTCCTCTTCCTGTCCATACTGCGTTCCACATTGAGACGATGTTTGCTTTCGTGGGGGGAATAATGCCACGCGCCTAACGCGCCGCGCAGCTTCCGCCCTGAGTCGAAAAGGACGGCGAAGTGTCGTTGGGCTCTCGAGGCGCGCTGGCTCTGTTCGGTGTTCTGGGACCTCGCTCTACAATTAAAAGAAGACTCCCAGTCCTGGGTTCTTCCCGACGCCTACCTTCACGGCTCCACTGGTCGTGGCAATATTTTTGGTTTGGCTTATTCGTGTTTAGCGTGCCAAAGCAACTCAGGCTACGAGGGACGTAAGCTATATTTTTACAACACCAGCTTGATAATTCCCTGCCTAGCGTGAAACTGCTCCCAATTCTATAATTAGATTAAAACGCGAATATGCATGGGTTGTATATTACCTTTCTCAAAAAGGTACTTTGGAGAAGCTTTAATGTTTGCTCACTCAAAAGTTTCAGCATATGACTCACCGTCTGATATAATGCAGTGTAATGCCATTCGATGTCTTGGACAGCGGTGTAAAAGTTTACGTTTGCAAGTTTTTTCGTTTCTTTGGCTTCAGGATCTAGCCATTGACCCATCGGCCTATCTCCTTCAACGTCGAGGCACACTCGCCACCGCATCTAATATCGCGGACGCAGTATTTAGCAGAAACATATTTATTAAAACTTTAATTTTTCATCGCACTGTAGCCGATTGGAATGAATGTTACCTCTTGCCGCCCTTTGATAGTTCGATATTTTGTAAACTTTGATTGTATTACTTTGGTTATCGTTTTACCCACCCTGCTTGGACGTGCTGAAAGCTTGTAGTTTTCAGTAAAGAAGAGAGAAAGAAACGGAAGGGTTCCTGAGGAGGCGCCACACGTAAAGACCTAATCACTGGAGAAAACAGGCAAATCCGTTCAATCTTCAAACCATTGCTAGAGCCTTTAGCAAAAGTTGGAGTCAGATGCGCTAGGAAGCAGATAAGTTTCGGCAGTACATCAGCAGTTGGCCATTGAAGAATTCAGAATATCAGGAGAGAAGGGCGTGGCCGACAGTTGGCGTTTATTGTGATGTGCTTCGAGAGAAAGTGTAGCGCGGGTACTTGATATGCTAACTCAAAAACACTGCATCATTTCAATGTTGGGCTCATGAGCTGAGAGGATAGCGTACGACTTCGCCTGAACGCAGCATTTACGAACGGCTTGCGATACAGTATCGGACAAACGAACAGTCCACATTGTGACAACGACGGCTCGATGGAAACTGTGGAGCATATCCTGCTTTAGTGTCCTGCATATGCTGACGAGCATACATGGAGGAGCTCTCCTCAGTGCTTCTAAAAATGAGCTGTGCCGTAGGTTCCATGCCTGTCTTTGGCAACAAAGACGTGCAAATAACTTTTTGTTTGGGTATTAAAATGGCATTGGACATATAGAAAAGCTCTAATTTAGCCTTGTATGTTGCGCTCACTCATTCTTCACGCAGTAAGCATTGTTTGCCCACTTTTTGGACTACGCACCTCATCATTATATGCGTTCCATCGTTACTCGCCGATGCACCACAATATTCATTTAATGGCCGCATTTCATCCTCTCTTTTTTACTTCTTTTCTTTTAACTTTTCTGCATTACTGTCCTTCTGTCTTTGTCTCCCAAATTCCCTTCCCCATGCAGAGTACCATGCAAGTGATTTTAAACGGCGGCTCAACTTCCTCTTTTTTATTTAAGGGTTTCACTCTCTCGCACAGCGCTTGGTGCGCCATCTGATGCTACACTTGAGAATTTTCTTTACAAGACTCTATTAGAACCACGATAAACACAGGTTCTTTGCCTCAATAAACAGTGGATTTCCATTCGGAGCAGTTTGACACTTGCACTTTTCTTTTTTCAATTTTTTAAATTATATAGTGATCAATTTACTCTCAATTTTCTTAATTGACATCACCAAGCATTGGCTGCTCATTCCAAGCATTGTTACAACTTTGGGCCCCCTATGTCTATTTTTGTTTTAATTTCTTTAATTATTCAATTATTGCAATGATTTATTAACTCGTCATCGCATTATCACGCAGCAATCACTCGTGAATCACAAGAGCCACAAATTACCATGCTACGTTTCTCACGCAGCCTCCGATTATTTCCGACACGCGGTGCGACTGCTATCACGCCGACGGCTTTTCCACCGAAGGAGCTGTACACGCTATCCCGTAATGGCGACATTAGCACTGTGGCTGACACTAAGGAGCAAAATTTGGTTAGTCACTGTTGCATGTGGTTAGGTGACAGATATATTCAATGGAACTAATCGAATAAAAATCGGCTGGAGCGCATTTGGCGGGTACTCTCATATTATAAATACTGGGCAGCAGTATCAGTAGAAGCTCAAAGAAGAAAAGCGCTTCATGGGGCAGAGAGAAAAAAAGGCTTTCAGCATGCCGTAGCAGCACAGGGCAGCAAACTGTTGATAAGGAAATTGCGAATTGAGCGGTAGAAACCGTTCGGTTAAATTTGCTCGTCAATATCATTTTCGATTGGTCAGAAACATAGAGTGTGCTTTCGTGTTTTGTTTTTTGCTTGTATCAACAATTTTTCCTAATCGTATGTCAGCTGCGCTTTTTTTCGCTTAAATTCATTTACATTAGCGTTCTATTCAGTGGGTGCTGCTTTTTACGTCTGAGCGTTGGTACCCCCATGTCGGAAACAGTTATGTATAGCGTCGGCGTTGGCGACCATTTGAAGCCTCGCAGGTAGAGCGGCCAGTGCAAGCGACCACTTCGGCAACCTAAGTGGGATACCTAGCTCACGTGATAGTGTGGCTTCCTCACAGTGTCACGGTATCAATGTGCGCAATGATCAATTCCGCATATATGGGCATTGGATCATTTATGTTATCGCGTCCTACTTTTAAGGTGAAGCTCATTTTTCCACTCAAATTTTTTTCTTGTTCCTTGCCGATGTCCGTGCCCCTACAGTCGGTCGTTTTTTTCTTTGCGGCAGAAAGTCAACAGGAGCGTAGACATCCATTTCAGACACCCATTGTCATGCTTTCGTGGCAATGTGCAGTGTCTGCTTTGGACAAAATACATCGAACAAGCAGGGCTAGGCAAACTTTCAGAGCGCGACTAAGAACTCTTGTGAAGTGGATAAATGCGTATCCAAAGTCGCTCTGTCTTTTATGCACGTGAGATAAGCGTGAAAGCAACGGATTAAAAGAAGGGACCCATAAGAAAAGAAAAGTGAAGGATGGCTGGCGTAATGTACAGAGTTCTTTACTTTAGATGATTAACGCAACAAATAAAGCACACAAGGAAAAAGTCGTACAAAGTAACGGAAAATTCTGGTTCACCCGCGAGCTGTGCAAGTACGTGTGCAAGAGTTCTTACCGATCGAGGAACTGCAGGAAGATCCTGAAATATTTCTTGAACATGCAGCGCTGACAGACAAGGGACGAAAGTGAGGCGAGACACACAGGGCGCTGAACTAACAACTCCAATTTCGAAGAAGGGCGATCCGCACGTTTTATACAGCATTCAAAACGCGTGATTGTAGGGCACATGCGCAAATCAAGGCAAAGAACAGTAAAACTAATGGAAACAGGGCTAGCGCACAGGCGCATGTTGACCTACACAATACCGAAGCGAAAAAAAGAACCAAGAAGGATTCAGTCATTCTGGTAGGCCAGGTCCAGGTGCTCGCCCTGAGGACACAAACACACAAAAAGAGCGGCAGGGCAGGGAGCAGGGGGAAAGACACATTAACAACACTTGGTGAAAAAAAAGGATTCTACTCTCGACGGCAGTCCTCTGCAGCTTGGTGATGACAGAGATAAAAAGATAAAAACGATAAAATGCAAAACACAACGACGCGAAAGGCATTGAAATCGCAGAAGACGGCGTGAAGACGTACACAAAGAGAATGAAGTGAAAGGGTGTTAGTAATGGGGGAGAAATGGATAGCCTAAAAGCATGCAATGAAAGCCAACCGAAAAATTTGGCCTAAAACATGCTATGCAAGCCAACAATGAACACGGCTGAAAAGTGGGGATGAAGGTAAACCATAAAATCGACCTAAAAGAAGAAAGACGGCTAAAGCAAAGAGAGGGATGAAAATTAGAATAGAGATATATAAGTAGTGTGCCTAGATTATTTAAAGAGAAGTTGGGCTGGGGTGTGAAAAGGAGCCGCGTAAGGAGCCAAGGCGCCAAAGTTACAGTGACTGGGAAAGAACCCCGAACTTCTTTCCCAACAGGGCTACTGAGGGCGTACTGACGCATTCGTCTTATTGCTTGCTGATGAAACCTGCCTCAGTTATCTCCCGAGTGAGTTGGTTGGTGCTCTGTGCGTGAATGTTTGTTTCCTTATGCATATGAGGGCGCCGACGACAAGGACTACAGTCACAGACGTGGACGGCTAAGTCGCTAGAATTAGCGTTGTGTTCGAGCAGTCTATTTTTTACCAAGTTTTGTTAATATGTCTTTCCCCCTCCCTACCCCCTTCACTGCCGCTCCTATGTGTTTGTGTCCTCAGGGGCGTACCTAGCACCTAGACGGCCGGAATTACTGAATCCTTGTTGTTTTTGTTTTCGCTTCTGTATTGTGTGCGTCAACATGCGCCTGCGCGTTTACACTGCTTCCTTTAGTTTTATGGTTCTTTGCCTTTATTTCCGCATGTACTCTACAATCACGGGTGCTTGGATGCTGCATATGCGGATTGCTTTCCTTCGAAATCACTTGTTAGTTCAGCGCCCTCTTTGTCTCCTCTCTCGTTCGTCCTTCCGCTGTCAGCGCTGCACGTTCAGGATGTCAAACCGTCTTGCCCAGCAACACACTCTGCTCCTGAAATATTTATTTTGAAATTCATCTTTTGGCGGCGAATGTTTCTTCTAGAACACAGGTTAGCCACACACTCATTTGCGTCTTTGCCGTCTTTACTATGCACAGGACGTGTGAATGAAATGCGCATGTTTTAAAGATGATGCACTTTTGCATAATCGGCCGTTAATTCACTTTCTGTTTTATTCCACATAAACTCGGAGGTAGAGGAAAGTAGTAGCGTAAAGGTTTGGTTTGGTTTATGGGGTTTAACGTCCCAAAGCGACTAAGGCTATGAGAGACGCCGTAGTGGAGGGCTCCGGAAATTTTGACCACCTGGGGTTCTTTAACGTGCACTGACATCGCACAGTACACGGGCCTCTAGAATTTCACCTCCAAAGAAATTCCAGCCGCTGCGGCAGGGATCGAACCCGCGTCTTTCGGGTCAGCAGCCGAGCACCATAACCACTTAGCCACCGCGGCGGCGTAGCGTAAAGGAAATACGTCACAAGCTGGACATACCGACGACAGAGAAGCATATTGTCACGATGTAGTGACGGCAGTCCAGCGGTCAGGAAGACACCTACAAGACTTGCAAACGAAGCTCTTTATTTAGGCTTACTTGCGCCCGCAAAATAACTGAATCACTCGGCGGCGGCGTCAGCAACAAACGTGCTCGTCAGTCGTCGAACCACGAATACCAGCCGCTCGCGTCATCGCACAATTTATAGCCGGCGAGAAAACTTCGAGATAACAGGACCAGATCATCTACAGTAATCTGGAAAAACGTAGAAGAACCTCTTCATGGCTGCGATCAATCGAGATCAGTCCGGTCGCTTCTCGCGTCACGAAGAAAAATGATTACACCCCTTTACTCTGGTATTGAGCGCGAACGAACGGACACTAGAATGATACGTGGCATTACCCGCCTCCCAAAGAAGCATCGCCTCCATGCTGTATAATAAAATAAATACGGAGAATGTAATCTTCGAGAGCTTTAGCGTTCATAATACGGCTTAAGGCGTACTACATGTACGACTTCCGGTTGTGTGCGACGTCGCTGAGATGCTTTCGTGCCGTCGGGAACGACTTCAGTCTAGGTCACCGATGCGGCGGAGAACCCTGTACGGGCCAAAGTAGCGTCGCAGCAACTTCTCATTCAATCCACGGCGGCGAATTGGTGTCCATATCCTGGCTTGTAATGCGTGTATCGTCGACGCAGATTGTAGCGTCGGGCGTCGGTGTGCTGCTGTTCTCTAATGCGAAGCCGCGCAAGTCTTCCGGCTTCCTCGGTGGGATGAAGGTAGGTGGCGACATCGAGGTTGCCTTCGTCGGTAACGTGCGGGAGCATTGCGTCGAGTGTTGTCGTGGGCTTCCTGCCGTATACCAGATGGAATTTGGTAAACCTCGTTGTCTCCTGGACGGCAGTATTATAGGCGAAGATAACGTAGGGCAGAATGGAGTCCCACGTCTCGTGTTCGGCGTCGATGTACATGGATAGCATGTCTGCGATGGTCTTGTTCAGACGCTCTGTGAGTCCGTTGGTTTGTGGATTATAGGTAGTTGTCCTCCGATGGCTTGTCTGGCTGTAGTTTGAAATGGCTTGAGTCAGCTCCGCTGTAAATGCCGTTCCTCTGTCCGTGATGAGCTCTTCGGGGGCGCCGTGTCAGAGGAGAATTCGTTCGACGAAAAATTTTGCGACTTCTGTTGCGGCACCATTAGGCAATGCTTTTGCTTCGGCGTAGCGGGTCATATAGTCGGTGGCCACGATGATCGACTTGTTACCTGATGATGAAGTCGGAAAGGGGCCGAGGAGGTCCATTTCCTGAAAGGGCTTAGTTGGCAGTGGTATGGGGTTCAGGAGACCGGCTGGTCTAGTCGGAGGCGTTTTGCGTCGCTGACACTCACGGCACGTTTTCACGTAATGGGAAGCGTCAGCAGCTAGCCGCGGCCAATAGTACTTCTCCTGGATGCGGTGTAACGTGCGAGCAATGCCGAGATGCCCTGCAGTCGGCTCATCATGACATGCCAGCATAATTTCTTGCCTCAGATTTTTGGGCACGACAAGAAGATGCACTGTCCTGTTGTGCGCGAAGTTCTTGTTCAGGAGGACAGTATTCTGAAAAACGAAGGACGACAGTTGGCGCTTGAACCCTCGGAGAGGTGATGTGGTCTTGCCTTTTAATTAATCAACTTGGTTTTGCAGCTCAGGACCCGAGCGCTGCTGCTGCGCGAAACTGCAGGCGCTTACCGGTCCTAAGTAAGCGTCGACGTCTTCCTCTTCTGGTGCTGCGTCTACGGGGGCTCGCGATAAGCAGTCTGCATCGGGATGCTTGCGGCCAGATTTGTAGACTACAGTTATATCGAATTCTTGAAGACGCAGGCTCCAACGAGCAAGGCGGCCGGAGGGATCTTTCAAATTGGCCAGCCAGCACAGAACATGGCGATCGCTCACAACCTTGAATGGTCGTCCGTGTAGGTAGGGGCGAAATTTGGACGTGGCCCAAATAACGGCGAGACCTTCTTTCTCGGTCGTTGAATAGTTGGCTTCGGCTCTCGACAGTGATCGGCTAGCGTACGCTATAACTTTCTCCTCTCTGCCATTTTTCTGAACGAGGACCGCTCCTTAGCCCACACTGCTTGCATAGGTATGAATTTCGATTTGCGCGTTTTCATCAAAGAGCCCGAGCACAGGAGGGGACTGTAAGCGGCGCTTCCGCTCGTTGAAAGCTTCCACTTGCGGCGTTTCCCATTTAAAAGGCACGTCAGCCTTTGTTAGTTGGGTCAAAGCCTCAGCGATGCGCGAAAAGTTCTTGACGAAGCGCCGGTAAAAAGCGCGCAATCCAAGAAATCTTCGTATAGCCTTCTTGTCATTACGCTGTGGAAACTCTGCGATCGCAGCCGTCTTCTGATGGTCTGGGCGAGCTCCTTCCTTGCTTACGACGTGACCAAGGAACATCAGATCCTCGTAGGCGAAGAGGCACTTCTCTGGTTTCAGTGTTAGTCCTGCAGACTTGATTGTTTCCAGCCCTGTCCGAAGCCTCCTCAGATGTTCTTCAAAGCTTGAGGAGAAGACAACAATGTCATCTAAGTACACAAGACAAATTTGCCACTTCAAGCCTGCGAGCACCGTATCTAGTACTCGCTGGAACGTCGCTGGATCAAAGCAGAGGCCGAATGGCATCACCTTGAACTCGAAGAGTCCGTCTGGCGTGATGAACGCAGTCTTCTCGCGATATCTTTCGTCGACTTCAATTTGCTAGTAGCCGCTCTTCAGGTCCATTGATGAGAAGTACTTAGCGTTGCATAGCCGATCCAATGTGTCATCGATGCGGGGAAGGGGGTAGACGTCTTTCGTCGTAATGCTGTTCAGGCGGCGGTAATCGATGCAAAAGCGAAGGGTGCCGTCTTTGTTTTCCACTGGGACGACTGGTGCTGCCCAAGGGCTCCTCGATGGCTGGATGACGTCGTCACGACGAATTTCCTCAACTTGCTGCTAATAGCTTGGCGTTCTAACGGCGATACGTGGTAGGGGCTCTGTCGCAGTGGTCGGGCGTGTTCGTCTGTTACAATGCGGTGCTTGGCAAGCCCGGTTCATCACACATTCGATGCTGATGAGAAGTAGTCGCTGTACCTTTGAAGAAGACTGTGTATTTGGTCTTGTCTGCTCCGGGTTAATGCTGGTTTGATATTAAACGTGGGCTGATGATGGCCTTGGTCAGATGGTTGTATGGGTTGGTCGGGTAGGGGAAATGTCTCTGATGTCTGCCAGCTCGTCGAGGAAAGCAATCGTCGTACCTTTGTTGAGATGCCGGTATTCTTCGGTGAAGTTCGTTAGCAGCACTTGGGCTTGGCCATTCCGGATTTGACGACTTCCCTGGGGACGCCCAGTCGTCTATCCAGGAGTAACTGGGTGTTCCCCTCCACGACGCCTTCGGTAGTTTTGATGTCTCCAGTACCTATGCAGACGACGACACTTGATCGGGGCGGCACGCTCAATGCTTCGTCGAGGACGTTTAAGGGAACGTGATGGGTCGCTGTCGTCGCTGCAGATATGGCCTTGTCCGTGGAAACCTTGATCGACTTTGATCGAAGGTCGATGAGCGCCCGATGTTCATTCAGGAAGTCCATTCCCAAAATCAAATCTCGCGAGCAGTTCTGTAGGACCAGGAAAGTTGTAGCATAGTTTCGCCCGTTTACTGTAACTCTCGCGGTGCAGCGTCGTGACGGCGTAATAAGGTTACTACCTGCTGTGCGGATCAGCGGGCCATCTCAAGTTGTTGTTACTTTCCTTAGTTGGACAGCTAGTGGCCCGCTCATGACGGAGCAGTCAGCTCCCGTGTAGACCCAGGCAGTAACCGCGTGACCGTCCACAGTAACTTCAAGGTCACTTGTTCGCGTTTTCGTATTACATGTTGTCTTCTGTGCACGATCTCGGCTTCGTCGAGTAGTGAGGCTGCGGTGGGCGTACTCCGACGTTACTTCTCTGGGCAGCGGTAAAAGCTTCAAGTCTGGCCTCGTCGTCGTCGGTGTTTTCGTCGTAGTTGAGGCATGGACTTGCGTTTTCGTCGATGGAGGATCTTTCTTCTTTTGCTCAAAAGAAACCTCAAATCCAGAGGCTGCTTTATTCCGTTTAACCTTCGGGGGCTGGGGGAGCGTCCACGCACTGTGTAGCCTCGGCTAGGAGATACATAGCGCGGTGACGATGGAGACGGGGAACGTGATAGGCGGCTCGGCGATGTATATTCTTCCCGACGCAAAAATTCTTCGATTTCGCCTGGTCGCTGGCCGGGTCAGCGTCGTGGTTTATCGTAAGAGAACCCTTGGATGCCCATAATTCTATATGGGCAGTACCGGAGAATGTGGCCGGCTTCGCCACAGTGGAAGCATAGTGGGTGGCGCTGGTCGGGAGTTCTCCACTCGTCGCATTCCCTCGGCCGTGTGCGACTCTCGTAGAACGGGCGTGTCGGGGCGAGAGGGCGGCGGTCCAACGCAAGCTGGCTGAGGGCTATAGGGGCTTGGGTCCTGTCGTCGAGGTGCAGGACGGCGCACAGCTGCGGCGTAAGTCATGGCTGGAGGCTGCAGAGGCTGCCTAGTTGTCGGCGTCACACACAAGGCCTTTTGAAGCTCGTCCCTGATGACGTCTGTGAGCGATGAATGGTGCGGCTGCGTTCCCGTTGGCAGGAATCGTCGGAGCTCCGATCGCACAACTTGCCTTATAACTTCCCGCAGGTTGTCGTTGTTAGGGGTGTCCAGGCAGCTTGCTGACAAAAAGTGTTGCTGGCGGTCGCACTGGCGAGCTCAGGCATCAAGTTTTTCCATCGTGGATGCCTCTTCTACGAATTCCGCGACAGTTTTCGGTGGGTTGCGGATGAGGCCGGGAAAGAAATGTTCTTTAACTCCTCGCATAAGCAAAAGAACCTTCTCTTCTTCCTCCATGTTCGTGTCGGTACGCCGGAAGAGACCTTTCATCTCCTCAGTATACACTGCAACGGTCTCGGTTGGGTGTTGTATGCCAGACTGTAGCAGCTGCTGGGCTCTCTCCTTTCACACGACGTCGTTGAAGGTCTTCAGAAGCTGCTTCTTGAAGGTTTCCGAATCCGTAAGGCTAGCTTCCTCATTCTCAAACCAGATTCTTGCTGGTCCCTCGAAGGCGAAGAAGACGTACCTAATTTTCATGGCATCGTCCCAGTTGTTAAAGATACCATCACGGTCGAACTGTTCCAGCCATTTTCCGGGGTCGGCGCCAGGCGAAGCGTCGAAGTTTGGTGGCACCCGGGGCTGCTGAAGAGTGATTGGAGTCGTCGTCTGGGGCAAGGTCATGGTGAACGTTGCTACTGGTTTGCGCTTCCGGGTAGGTTCCGGCAGAATACCGAACTCTGGTACGTCCTCTTGCAGGCGTCGGCTTGCCCGGTGGACTGGACTCAGATCCTGCGGTGAATGAATCAGAGGGCTTGCGTCACGACTTGTAGGGTGTGTCTGGAACATGAAAGGCAACTCAGCACCTGCAGCGGATGTCACGTTGTAGTGACAGGAGTCCAGCGGTCAGGAAGACACCTACAAGACTTGCAAACGAAGCTCTTTATTTGGGCTGACTTGCGCCCACAAAAGAACTGAATCACTCGGCGGCGGCGTAAGCAACAAACGTGCTCGTCAGTCGTCGAACTACGAATATCCGCCGCTCGCGGCATCGCGTATTTTAAATGCGGCAAGAAAACTTCGAGATAACAGGACAAGATCATCTACAGTAATCTGGAAAAACGTAGAAGCAGCTCCTCATCATCATCAACAGCAGCCTGACTACACTCACTGCAGGGCAAAGGCCTCTCCCATGTCTCTCCAATTAACCCTGTCCTTTGTCAGTTGCCGCCAGTGTATCCCCGCCAACTTCTTAATCTCATCCGTCCACCTAACTTTCTGCCGTCGCCTGCTATGTTTGCTTTCTCTGGGAATCCTCTCCGTTACCCATCAGGACCAGCGGTTATCTTGCCTTCACATTACATGCCCTGCCCAAGCCCATTTCTTCCTCTTGATTTCAACTAAGATGTCATTATCCCGCGTTTGTTCCCTCACCCACTCCATCTTCTTCCGATCTCTTAACGTTACACCTGTAGTGTGTTCCGCTACCGCCATGCGCCGACACTACGCTGCGCCTGACGACGACGAAGTTGCCCCGCTCTCTTGGTGCTGGCTACGCCCGTCTACGCTGCCAGATCCTGCCCGGCGGTTCGGTCTCTTGAGGACGCCTAATAAACGCACCCCTACAATCCCTTATCGTGGCCGTGGATCATCTCACACGTTATGCTGAAACGTCTCCATTACCATCTGCCTCCGCCCGCGACGTGGCTTCCTTTCTTCTATTCTTCTAAAGAACCTGATTCTTCGCCATGGTGCTCCTCAAGAACTGCTCAGCGACCGTGGACGCGTATTCCTGTCTGACGCTCTTGAGGCCCTCCTCGAGGAATGCCGCATTATCCATCGAACCGCTTCGTCTTACCACCCTCAGACCAACGGCCTGACCGAGCGTTTCAACCGAACCCTCAGTGACATGCTGTCCATGTACGTCGACGCCAACCACTCCAACTGGGACAAAGTTCTTCCCTTCGTCACCTACGCATATAACACTGCGACACAAACCACCACTGGATTCTCTCCCTTCTTTCTTCTGTACGGCCGCGAGCCCCCCTGCACGATGGATACTCTTCTTCGCTACCAACCCGACATTTCCGAGTCCACGCCACTGTCCGACGCTGCCAGGTACGCCGAAGAATGCCGCCAGCTTGCTCGCTCGTTTACCACGCAGACCCAGTGGCAGCAAACACATGACCGCGACACTTCCGCGGCCTCTACCTCCTACCCTGCCGACTCCCTTGTGTGGCTCTGGGTGCCTCCCCCAACTCCCGGCCTTTCGCGGAAACTGCTGCATCGGTATCATTGTCCCTACCGGGTTCTCAAGCAAACATCTCCGGTGAATTATATTGTTGAGCCTGTTGCACCCGCTGCGGACTTGCGTCGCCGTGGCCGCGAAACCGTCCACGTCGACCGACTGAAGCCGTACTACGACCCCTCTGTTCTTCCTTCCCCTTAAGACGCCAGGATGGCTCCTTTTCACCGGGGGGAAACTGTAGTGTGCCAACTATGACAGGTTCCGCTACCGCCATGCGCCGACACTGCGCTGCGCCTGACGACGACGAAGTTATGCGCCGACACTACGCTGCGCCTGACGACGACGAAGTGGCCCCGCTCTCTTGGTGCTGGCTACGCCCGTCTACGCTGCCAGATCCTGCACGGCGGTTCGGTCTCTTGAGGACGCCTAATAAACGCACCTCTACACACCTATCATTTTCCTTTCCATAGCTCGCTGCGCTGTTCTTAACTTAAGCTGAACCCTCTTTGTTAGCCTCCACGTTTCTGCCCCATAGGTGAGTACCGGTACGATACAGCTGTTTACTTTTCTCTTCAGGGATATTGGTAAGCTACCATTCATGATCTGAGAGAACCTGCCATATGCGCTCCACCCTATTCTTATTGTGCTAGTTATTTCCCTCTCATGATCCGGATATGCGGTCACTACATGCCCTAAGTAGACATTTCTCTTACTACTTCCAGCACCTCGCTACCAATTGCGAACTGCTGTTCCCTTGCTAGGCTGTTGAACATTACTTTGGTTTTCTGCGTGTTAATTCTTAGCCCCACCGTTCTTCTCTGCCTGTCGAACTGATCGATCATGCTTTGCAGTTCTTGTCCTGAGTGGCTTAGCAAGGCAATGTCATCAGCGAACCGCAAATTACTCAGGTATTCTCCATTAACTCTTATCCCGAAATTGTTCCCATTTCAGGCCCCGGAATACCTCCTGTAAACAGGCAGTGAAGAGCATTGGCGAGATCGTGTCTCCCTGCCTGACACCTTTCCGTATTGGAATTTTAAGGCGGAAGCCTTTAATGCCTCATCGCTGTACGCAGGAGCTGTCGACAGAAATTTCACGCTTTTCAGTTGGTCGAAACCGTCGTGACGTCGCAGTGCGCGAATTTCAAACGGGGCCAATTGTACTTTGGTTACTAACCATGCAACCAATTAAAGGGATCGTATATTGATGCTCCAAGTAAGTTTGACTGAATTTAGTTAATTGCTTACTTAACCAATTAGTCCAATTAACATTTCTAGTCAGACCAGATAAATAAATAAAACCGAGTAAGAAATTCGCCGAGCTTGGGAATCGAACCCCGGTCTCCGGAGTGCGAGTCGAGCACGCTACCACTCCGCCATGACAGTTCGATGGTTTGGAATGAACAAAGGTGCGTCTAGTGAATACGGTGTCTTCGTTCGCTCCCCTCTTCTCCCTTCCCGTCACGGTGAGATTTAGGTGTCCACCGAGATATGCGAGACAGATATATTTCCTTTCCCGAGATATGTGAGACAGTTAATGCGTAATTTCCTTTCCTCAAATACAACTTTAATTTTCTTCACTACGGCCCCTCTTTCTTCTTTCACTCACACTTCCTCCCTTCCTGTACGGTGCGGCTCTGGTGTCCACCGAGATGACAGAGAATTACAGCGCCATTTCCTTTCCTCAAAAAGCGTTGCGTTCAAAGGGCAAGGCATCGCGCCGAACGGATGGTGCCGTTCCGTGGACTCCCTGGCACAGCTGCAACACGCTGTCGCGTTCCACTCCTAAAGGCGAAGCTTAAGCGTCATTAATGAGCAGCTAATTAATGCACCAACAAAATGGGAAGTGAACAATCGCGTAGCAGAATGCAGCACTCAGGCTTTCGCCTTTCACCACTTTAGCCGCTAAAGTTCCTCGTAATTTTTATTGCTGACGTTATGAAGAACTATAGTAGCTGTGCAATCGTTGTAAATGTCTGCCAATATTTTCACATAACACTCTTCAACACCCTGATTCCGCAATGCCTGCATGACAGCTGAGGTTTCCACTGAGTCAAATGCTTTCTCGTAATCAATGAAGGCTATATATAGGGGTTTGTTATATTCTGCGCATTTCTCTATCACCTGATTGATAGTGTGAATATGGTCTATTGTCGAGTATCCTTTACGAAAGCCTGCCTGATCATTTGGTTGACTAAAGTCCAAGGTTGTCCTGACTCTATTAGCGATTACCTTAGTAAATACCTTGTAGGCAACGGACAATAAGCTGAATGGTCTGTAATTCTTCAAGTCCTTGACGTCTCCTTCCTTATGAATTAAGATAATGTTAGCGTTCTGCCAAGCTTCTGGTACTCTTGAGGTCACAAGGCAATGCGTATACAGGGTGGCTAGTTTTTGTAGCACAATCTCTCCTCCGTCCTTCAACAAATCTGCTGTTACCTGATCCTCACCAGCTGCTTTCCCTCTTTGCATTGCTCCTAAGGCTTTCTTTACTTCCTTCTTCGTTACTGGCAGGATGTCCCATTGCTGTGCTCGACTGCCTCCCTCAGTAACATGATGATTACATTCGCTACTGTATAGATTTGTGTAGAACTCTTCGGCTAATTCAACTATCTTATCCATATTGCTGATGACATTGCCCTGTTTGTCTTTTAGCGCATACATCTGGTTTTTACCTATGCCCAGTCTTCTCCTCACTGATTTTAGGCTACCTCCGTTCCTTAGAGCATGCTCGATTTTCTCCATGTTAAACTTTCTTATGTCGGCTTCCTTGCGCTTATTTATTAACTTCGATAGCTCTGCTAGTTCTATCCTTTCTGTGGAGTTGGACGTCCTCATGCTTTGACGTTTCTTAATCAGATCTTTAGCCAACTGAGATACTTTGCTGGTATCCTGTCGAACCATCCTACACCTACTTCTGCGGCGCACTCTGTAACGATAGCTAAAAGATTATCATTTATTGTTTCAACACTACGGTCGTCTTCTTCAGTTAAAGCGGAAAATCTGTTTTGCAGCGACATTCTGAATTCCTCTGCCTTCCCTCTTAATGCTAACTCGTTAATAGCCTTTCGTTTCACCAGTTTCCTACGTTCCCTCTTCAAATCTAAGCTAACGCGAGACCTTACCGTTCTGTGGTCGCTACAACGGACCTTACCGAGAACCTCCACATCCTCTACGATGCAAAGGTGTGCACACAGTATGAAGTCTATTTCATTTTTAGTCTCACCTTTGAGGCTATTCCACGTACACTTCCTGTTTGCTCGTTTTCGGAAGAAGGTATTCATAATCCGTAAATTATTGTTATCTGCGAACTCTACTAATAACTCTCCCCTACTGTTCCTAGAGCCTATGCCATAGTCACCTACCGCCTTGTCTCCAGCCTGCTTTTTACCTACCTTTGCATTAAAGTCGCCCATCAGTACAGTGTACTGCGATTTTACTTTGGTCTTGTCGATTGCACATCCTCATAGAAGCTTTCAACTATCTGGTCATCATGGCTTGATGTAGGCGCGTAGGCCTGCACCACCTTCAGCTTGTACCTCTTATTAAGCCTAATTCCGATAGCTTCCACTCTCTCGTTAATACTGTAAAACTCCTCGATGTTGCCAACTATATCCTGATTAATGAGGAATCCCACACCTAGTTCTCGCCTATCTGCTAATCCACGATAGCCCAGTACATGCCCGCCCTTTAGTACTGTATATGCCTGATCTGTCCTCCTAACCTGACTGAGCCCTATGACATCCCATGGCTCTTCATGGCTGCTATCAATCGAGATTAGTCCGGTCGCTTCTCGCGCCACGAACAAAAATGATAACACCCCTTTCCTGCGGTCTTGAGCTCGAACGAACGGACATTACAATGATACGTGGCAATATCTTTTCGGACAATCTTCCTGAGCTAGTCGTAAAACTTCGACGCTGAGCTTCAGTGTCACGTACTGAGGACTGTGTAATGCTTTTTGAACACAGAGTAGCCTCGAATGACGTTCTTTTGCAAAAGATAGACTATGCAGTGGCTCGTTGCAAGTCAAGAGGAAAGGAAGCCTGCCTTCTTCAAACTGTCTAATTCAAGAGAAATATTCCCCTAAAGCTCCGCGCACTGCGGTTAATGAATGTCTACCAAGGAGAGGAACATAATAAATATTTTAACCAGCTTAGAATTGGACGGATCAAATTGTAAGCACCTTGCTGAGTTTTCGGTACATACGTTTAGGCCATGCAGTCTAAATCGACAGCAGTACGTTGAGAAATTGCGCGGAGCACATTGCAGAAGCTGAAAGGTGTGAAATCATGTATCGTTTATACGCTTATTTCACATGCATTAAAGAAGCAGGGATGCTTATTGGGAGCTCAGCTTTCTCATTCACTTCGCTTGTTGGTCATGGTAGTGTTCGTGCCTTTTGTGTTGCCTCTCATCTCGGGCGTGACATTCCATAACATTCGTATTCATTACATACATTCTTACAAAGCTGTTAATCTGGCATTCCGTGTGAATACCTGGTTACTGCTTTTTTGGGCAGATCTAAAACCAAATAGACAGTGGTAAGCTTAGCGCCGCAGCTAGCTGAAGAAATATTCTCACGGTTTTCGTGCAGTTTTTTCTTTTTCGTTCGCATATAGTGGTCGCATTCTACTGGCAACTGCTGATGAAATGTCAATAGGTGGCGACCGGTTTTTAATTTTTTTTTTCAACGCTGAAAACATTCGTTTAGGAAACACTCTCTCTGCTACCTGGCTGGCTGCAGAGGTCAGGCAAAAAGTTACTCTTTCGAAGAGGAAAGTCCCGGCTACGTACGTGAATGAAAAAGACTATCACTTTTTGGGCTCTGTTGTTGTGACTTAATATGAATCATGAGGACGAGGACCTTGTAATAGGCACCCAGAGTGAAAGCGATGCCTGAGAAGAAAGTAATCCGAACAGTATTGAACTTGTTTCTTTGAACACTGCGGACCTGTCGAGTGCAATGCATTATTTGGTTTGTGGCATGATTTCTAGATTGATGATGAAACTGGTGGGCGCCATGTTTAACCAGCGCATATTGAAAAGGCTGTTTCTTCGTGAGACGAATGCATGGCTGCATCGCAAATATTCTGCATAAACTGGGCAGATCCGCTGTTGCTGTTTGCATAAGGATTGGTAATTGTACTGTTAGCACAATGACACTTCCAAGATCTCAGTGCTTCTCCTTTGATAAGCGAAGCAAGAGTCGAAATCCAGAGATACGTCTTTCCTTTTTTACCTACAGAGTCATCGCAGCAGCATCCCGGGGCAAGTTATAATAGACCTTTCCCCGTATTCCTAGTATCTTTAGCATTTTTCTTCCAGAAGCATCTCACTCAATTGAAAACACCCAAACATGCACTCGAAGCCGCTGGTACGTTCGGTTCGCAACCAACCCCAAAGGGTGGATATGGGGCTGTGCTCTAACCGCACTCTTTCAAGAAAAAGTGGCACGTAGAACGTTAGAGGAGACTCTTCGTTTCGCAGCCACGCGCTGCATGGCGCTGAGAGCGATAGCACCGCTGAGGGCTTGCACAGCGCCTTCTACAAACAGAGAAGGCTGGCACGGCGTGCTGGCACTGCAAAGACGGAGAGTGAGGGCGAGGATGTATGGCTCACGCCAGGAGGCACTGCAGTCTTACTAGCCGCCTGGCGAAGATGATACGGCGAGGGGGAGTGAGAAATCAGTCTATTAATCTACGCGAATGCAGAACCACACCGTAAAAAAAATGCTCCTCAGTACAGAGAAACCCGCTGGTAATGCGTTGCCGGAGGGTTTTCCGCAACATGAACACAGCGACTCCGTCCGACGGTTGTCGCATTCTTGGTAACGGAGAGTTACGCTATGCTATGCACGAGAATGAAATCGTTTCTTTGCAACGAATGCTTCTGTTGTGTTCTTATTAAAGGTCCCGTAATGTGTATGCACACTTCCTCCGTTCACATGGAAGTCATCTGATCTAGAACGGAAATAATCTGCATTGTAATTATGTACTATCGAGAGCAAAAATAACAGACCCCTGCCAGCGCGTGCCGATCCGCGCCAAACTGCATGCGAGCACCACCTGACGATGCGCTCCTAGTGCCGAGACCAGCGCAGTGGCGTGCGCCCATCTCGAGGAGCGCTACGCATTGTGTGCCACTGCGCTCGTCTCAGCATCTGGAGTGCTTCGTCAAGCGGCGCTTGCATGCAGTTTGGCACAGATTGGCACGCGCTGGCAGGGGTCTGTTATTTTTGCTCTCGATAATACTTTCAGTAGTACATGCACATGCATCTGTGTATAGCTTCTGCCCAGAATATTCACTGCAGATATAGTAGTCCAGAGGCCGAGGAAATAAGTATTATGTACAAGACTTTCATGTATATTATGTATTGCACACGTACAAAGAATGCAACTTAGAATGAAAGAGTGGCAAGTGTTTGGTTGAGTACAAGTACATACGTTTTATTTTCATGACAAATTGCACACATTGTACCTCTAAACATTGCTGTCGGATCCATCTGAAAAGACAAAAAAATCCTTATTTAGTAGCCACACAACACCTATTATAAATTTCACAAATACATTTGAACCATCCGCTATTGAACAATTGGCTTTCGTAGAAGCTTGTAAAAGCCATTTACTGAGAACCAAACCAACATGATTCATTGCCTAAAATTCATTTCTCATAGCAGTAAACAGCAAAAACCACAGGGCTAGGAAGAAGCAGACAAAATGCGCTTACTCGGACACCACTGTGTGCATGAGTCTTTATGGTTGTCTACAATTTTGTGCAAATAGAAAGTAGCTAAGGATGGGTGCCAAATACAATTCAATGCAGATGCCTTTCATTACATAGTACTCAATGCACAACTTAGTGAGCAAGGAACATTGCTAACATCTGAAAAAGGCCAGACACTTGCCCACAAGCATGATGATGGTTGTGATTTTTGATGGCGCGAGGGAATGTGAGGACAAAGAGCACCATGGCACAAGGTATTTTCTTCATCTCAAGGTGGGGCAATGAACCATTTGGCCGGCATTTCACCCTAAAAAAGACGAGCACCAGGTGAGGAGAAAGCTTGTACCCACTGGATTGGTGGTTACCCAGCACTTGCCCACAAGCAATCGGGAAGCATACTTCCCCGAAACCTTATGCTTTCAGTGATAGTTTCCATTATCTCAGCATCTGCAAGAAAATGTACTAATCTCTGATGTCAGTGAAAATGCAGCCACAGGTGCTGGTTGCAGCTCACTAAGGTATTCAAATATCTCTGCAGTGCGCTTCACAAGGAACAGATGCTTAAGTTTCTACAAAGGGCTCTTTGCAGAAATTTAACCGAAGGCCGCTGCCATGTTAACCTTTTCAAAATGATGGCCCAAAAAGACAAAGTGTAGTCATGTGTCTGATGTAGAAAAATGATGAAGGCATGAATCTTTCAGCTTCTTCAACAGCTGTGATGTGTTTGTAACTGGTATTGCTTGGTTTGGATATTAGGGTTTAACGTCTCAGAGCAACTCAGGCTGAGGGACGCCGTGTTGAAGGGCTCCGGAAATTTCGACCACCTGGGGTTTTTTAACGTGCCCTAACATCGCACAGCACACGGGCCTCTAGAATTTCGTCAGCAGCCGAGCGCCGTAACCACTGAGCCACCGCGGCAGGGCTGTTGCTGGTATTGCTTCGCACAGCTTCAGTCTTCTCTGACATTTCGTGAAATCATTCCATATCTGTGAAAGATCTCGCTCGCAAACATTTACATTTTGGTTCTAATGAAGGAGCAAAACAGACCCATGTCCTAGGCCTTTTTTGTGACACTAAAGGAAGGCCCGCTTTTAGGGGTCATTATTACGAAGAGGTCCATGTGGCAACAAACTTTGAAACAATTTCTGCAAGGGCTGAGTGTTCTGAAGCCTAAGAATTTCTCATGAGGCGCCCTGTAGATTGAGTGCTCTGAAGCCTAAGAATCTCTCATGAGGTGCCCTGTAGATGCATCAGAACACCTAAGTGAGCTGTTACTGGGTCCTATGAGTGCTCTGCCACTTGACATTAAGGGTATGTACTTTTCCTCGACACATGCAGTGATGATGTATATGTTGAGCGAAAGCATAAAAGACTTCGAAGAGTTGCGCTTCCAGATTGCTTGCGGAGGAAAGCACAAGAGTCTGGCCATGCTCAGCTGTTAACTTTGCTTCTTCCTTGTTGAGTTCTGCAGTGAGTACTACGTAATGACAGAAGGTATCTGCATCGACTCATGTTTAACATCTGTCTGTGCGACCTCCATCTTGTACGACACGACAGGCAGCTCCATAATGCCCTTCATGCACCGAGTGTCAGTGTGTTCTGTCAGCTTCCTGGCCCTGTGTTTTCTGTTCATAAAGTTATTACTGCCTTCATTCTCCAGTCCATGAAGCCTGAATGTGCTACACTGGGTTGCTCCACGCGTCATGCAGTAACCTGGCCATTTTTTTCGTACATCGGAGGCACTCAGGTCGCAAGCCATGCTTACTATATTCAGCAGATAAGTGTGCATGTGAGACATATCATTTATAACCAATTTTAACAGCGGTATTTCTTGCAAGAATATCTAACTGCTACTCAATTTTTCCTCAAATTTCCAGATACACACTCTTATTCAGATTAAAAACATAATTTGGCTACTGTACTCTCGTGATGCCACGTCTTGAGTTTGCATCAGTAGCTTGGAATAGTGCCTCTGTTACCTCTGGCAATGAAATCGAAAATGGTCAGAAGATTGTATGCATCCTTTGTGATAGATATATTAAGCGCTGTCGTTTCTAAGACTACGACTTTCTTCTAGCAGACCTTGGTATGTCTACTCTTTATGACAGGTGACTCACGCGTGACATGCATTTTCTACATAAAGTTGTGCTCGGCTCTATTGACTGTGAGCAGTTATTGATGTCACTGCGATTTCGTGTGCCTCAGGGAAAAACCACCAAATGCTATGATAGATTTTATCCTGACATGCATGCCATTTCACCAATGACTCGTTTGCAAATAATACAATTCAACTTTTTATGACACAGAAATATTTGCATAATTTGCTGTTTTCATTGTTTACTTCATTATGCTTGTTTTTCTTTCATCGTCATCGTGTTTGTATTGACTTAGTGTGAACTCATTTAGGCCAATTGGCTGTTCAGGCACATTTAAAATAAAATATCTACCTATCTATTTAAGCAGAAGCACAGCACCAAGGTACTCACCAACTGTTTGAAGCAGTGTGCGCAACTTCTTGTGCTGACATGAATACAGGTACTTTGGAATGCACATTGTCCAAGTCTTCATCATGCCATGCCGCTTCGACTCTCTGGTAGCAAAATGTTCCACTAAAAAAAGAGCAATTTTGTTTGTTAGACTAGTAATATTAAATTTTACTATATAGTAGGTACTTCTCATCATTCTACCCCAGACTAAACCATACACCAGTGAGCATCATGTTTTGAATTTTGTTGCATATGATCACAAAATGTGGTGTAAAAAATAAGTCAAAATAAGTCTGACAAAGTAATGTTTAAAAAAATCTGGGCACAAGGAAGAAGGAAGCTAGCCAGATAGCCTGGACGAATGTTTTCAGTTTCATGCAAGCATCAGTACCTTCGCACACAAAATGTACAATTTATTGGGTTTACCCTTCCAGAATGGAATTTCATGCTGCAAACATCTAGCTATGCGAAAAAAATTTTTAACTTCCATTCCAGACAAAAGAAAGAAAATTCCTCTGGTGTTTCTTCACAAGCCTCTGCAAGTATACAATTCAGTGAATCTACTCTGCAAGTACGTGAACCTACCAGCACGAGACAATGACTGGAAAGGAGACAAAGCAGGCGCTGACTCGCAACTGAAGTTTATTGAAGCAAACAGGGAGTACATAGAAAAGCCAAACAACACCACAAACCACACAGTTACAGATAAGCTATACCACAACATGAGTAAAAGATCGCCCTTAACTTTCCTTTCATCTAGATAGTCCAACTCGTTGCATATTAACACGATGGACAGCACACTCACAGATTTGTCACCGAGTCATAAGATGTGTCTAGCCTCGATAATTTTCCGGTTAATCTGCTCCGAATGTATCGCCAAAATGAGTGTTGCCAAAAGGAATGGCTAGCAGCCTTCACATTCCTTGCGATGTACAGATAAGTAGAACCCCTACCAATATCCAAATATCTCTTGTGCTCCCGTGGTCTTACATTCACACACCTTCGAGTTTGACCAACATAAACCCAACCCCAAGATAACAGCATCCGATACACCACATACATTTTACAAGGCACATATGCTTTTCCCGGACCAAATTCACAAAATTATTCTTAACAATTTTACAGTTTGTAGACAACTTATTAGGGGCCAAGAGCACCATTTCTGCGTCATACCTTCAGACCACATTTTTCAAATTGTGCGGCAATCTATGTATGTACAGTAACACAGTCGATCTTTTGGCATCTCGATGGCTGGCCCCGGCCGTATCCTGCCAATCCCTGTGAAGGGGTTTTAGCTTTAACATGCTAAAGGGAAGAATGGCGCAGCATCAAGTAATAAGGACAGCAGGACAACAAGCACACGCACAAGTGCCAACCTTGGAGCGGATACAGAATCCAAGAGCACGTGCTTGACCATCAGCACTGACAGCCAAGGAAATGAGAAAACACTGATTTGAACATTCAAGATTGAATGAGCCTAATCCTTGACTGCCAACGCTGAATGTCAAGCATACGCTCTTGGATTCTGTATCTGCTCCAAGGTTGGCACTAATGCGTGTGTCCTCTCCTGCTCTCCTCGTTACATGACGCTATGCCATTCTTACCTTTAGCATGTCTGACAAACTTGATCAATCTTATACGCTCAGCTTTAACAATTTATCACACACTCCTGCAATAGCATGGTTGGGGAATAATGCTTTCGTAAGCCTCAAAATCTGCTCATGGAGACCACTTGTCATGCTGTGAAAGCATCACTTCATCAATACCGAGCCTAGCCTAGATGACGCAATGCTATCTTTCACTAGCTTAGAATGGTTCGGCCAATAGTCAAGTAGCTGCTTGACACTCCTGGGTGAATATCGGCAGCATACATGGCATGTGCAGAACATCAAGGTGAAGCCCAGAAACCGCAGCTCTATTTGATGGGACATTTCCTCCAAGGAAAACCTAAGTTAAAGAAAGGCCTTGCTCCTTAAACAACTTGACAATATGCACAGGTCCCACACTATCGCAACTTTTTGTAAAAGACCAGAAAATCAGACGCAGTGAAAGATTTTCCCCCAGCCCATGCAAGTTCTTGGCAACCACTCCATCCACCCTGCTTAAGAGAATATTGATACGAGGTGGCAAGCCTAGGAAAAGGACGACATGATGACAGATGATAATATGGTTTAATGGCTGTGGGCCTAGCGCGAGCGCTCCGTCCCGCGCCACTGCCCTCTTCTTCATCTTCGTAACATAACCCGGGTCCTCCGAGCGATCGTCCCGATCGATTGCGTAAATTCTCGAAGATGAGGTGGTGATGGCCATGATCACAAAGGATAGAAGAAGATGAAAGGCTTGCCACCAAGATGAACGAGATGATCTGGTGAACGGTTGTCCCTGGAGCTTCAGGTCCAACGGTCGGTCGCCCACAGTCGAAGGTCAGGGGTTAAGACTCGCCGCACAGCTTGGCCGGGGGTGCCGTCTTGATTCGGGTCGTCGTCGGGTCATTCTTCGTCTGGTCTTGGTCGTCGTGTCTTGTGGTCGGGGCTGGGGACGGGGCTGGGGAAAGCGGCTGGTCGGTTCTGGTCAGTTCGGGCTCGGGTTGAGCCGGCGGCGGAGTCCAGGTCCCCTCGGCCAACGACGAAGGCGAGCAGAAGGCGGCGATGCTCCAGGGCCCGGGATGACGAGGAGGAACCCGCACCTCACACCAAATGATACGAGGTGGCAAGCCTAGGAAAAGGACGACATGATGACAGATGATAATATGGTTTAATGGCTGTGGGCCTAGCGCGAGCGCTCCGTCCCGCGCCACTGCCCTCTTCTTCATCTTCGTAACAATATTACTTAGCACAGAGGCATTCAATCGATACATATACTAGACTTTTGAACATATGCCGCACAGCCATACTCCAGAAACATGCTCTTCAAATAAAAGGAGGTAAGCCCAAAAAAAAAGACTATTACGCACCTGTTTCTAAACACAAGCTCATCATTGTGCTCCAATATACACATTCACAACCTTTTCATGACGTCCTCATACGGGATGGAATAAAATAGTTCTACATCGACACTAACCGCCAGACAATCTGCTGGATTGCCATTCTTGAGATACTCAACCACGCTGCGAATTGAGTACAAGAAACGGATCTTCAAGTTGCGAAGTAGAGAAATGCTTTTGCAAATAACCAGACAAAATTTTGCAAGAACCCTTTTCTGAAATTTATCTGAAGAGCATGCTAGTGAATAGCATTTATTTTAAGAGCATGGCTGTAGAGTATTGTAGTGTGGTATGTGTTCAAAAATCTGGTATATATAGTGGTTCGAAGATGGGCCTTGTGCTAAGAGGTATTTTAAGTAGGGTGGATAGAATGATTGTCAAGGACTTGCATGGACGGGGGGAAAAATCTTTTGCTATGTTGATGATTTTCTGGTCTTTTACAAAGGTTCTGCTAATTTGGGACGTCAACATATTCTCAAGCTGTTTAAGGAGCAAAGCCTTTGTTTTAGGTTTACCTTGTAGCAAATGTCGCCACAAAAAGAGCTGCGGTTTCTGGACCTTACCTTGATGATCTGCACACACCATGTGTGCTGGTGATATTCACCCAGGAGTGTTAAGCTGCTACTTGGACACAGGTTGGCTATTACAAGCTAGTGAAAGATAGCATTGGACTGTCAAGCCTGGGCTCAGAATTGATGAAGTCATGCTTTCACAACATGACGACTAGTTTCCAAGAGCACATTTTAGGTTAATAAACGCAGGATTTCCTAACCATGTTATTGCAAGAGCATACAATAAATTGTCAAAGAATCCGAAAGCTTTTCACGCGACCGGCGCAATCAGGCCGGGGCCAGCCAGCGAGATGCCAAAAGACCAGTTGTGTTACTGTACGTACATAGATTGTTGCACAAATTGAAAAATGCGGCCAGAAGGTATGATGGAATAGCGATTTTCTTGGCCCCTAATAAGTTGTTTAAAATATGTAAAACTGTTAAGAATAATTCTGTGAATGTGGCTAGAGAAAAGTACACATGTGGAGTGAAATGTATATGTACCTTGTAAAATGAACATGGTATCAGACACTATATCTTGTGGTCGGGTCTATATAGGTCAAACTGGAAGGTGTATCAATTTAAGATTACAGGAGCACAAGAGGGTAGGGGTTCTAACTTTTCTGTATATTGCAAGGCATGTGAAGGCTGCTACCCTTTCCTTTTGGCAGCACACATTTTGGCAGTAAATTCATAGAAGATTAAATGGTAGATTATTGAGGCTAGACACACCTTACGACTCGGTGACTAATGTGCAAGTGTGTTGTCTATCGCACTAACACGCAATGAGTTGGACTATCTCGATCAGGGGAATGTTCAGGGGCATTGACTCATGTTGTTATGTATCATCATCATCATCATCAGCCTGACTACACCCACTGCAGGGCAAAGGCCTCTCCCATGTCTCTCCATTAACCCTGTCCTTTGTCAGTTGCCGCCACTGTATCCCTGCAAACTTCTTAATCTCATCCGCCCACCTAACTTTCTGCCGTCCCCTGTAATTGTGTGGTTTGTGGTGTTGCTTGGCTTCTTCATGTATTCCTTATTCACTTCAATAAACTATGGCCGCGACTCAGCGACTGTCTTGTCTCTTGTCTCGTCTTTCGCACTGGTAGATTCACCATGATGTCTCACCTCTGCAGAAATCCAACACGACATTTTCCTCTTCACACTTGAGGTTCAGTGCATAATAAGGCCAACTCCAGTCATCCGCAAGAAAAGTTCATGGCTCCATTAACACTGCCTCCTGCTTACAAGACACTGTGCGGCATTCATTGTAGATTCTACCTGCAACACAGAACGCAAAGTTTTAGTTTGAGTGGACTAAACTAGGAAAGAAGCACAAAATATCTATGGCCAAACCGCCGAGCTGAAAGAAATAGAGGGTAGTGTAATAGTGAATATACTGATATAGTTTTGTGTAACATCTTCTATTCATATAAAATGTACACTTTTTTTTCTTATGCTGACGCCTGGGTACACTATTTTGTGCACTTATTGCATGGGTCCGAACTAGCAGCTTGCTAACGGCCCAGATGCTTTTATCACCCTGTTTGAATAACCTTCATCCAAAGTGAATAAACTGATACTGATATTGCATGGAAGATATATGCATGATATATTGTGATATTCAACACTGCTACCATTGGCTTAGCCAACTATTTATGCATAACAAAAAATGCAGTATCACATAAATACTGATACAGTACTATTAGTGTTAATATTAGCAGTGCAGGTTCAATGAAAAAAAAAGGGGCCTAGTGCTAGCTGCCATTCCCGCAGCAGGCTTGTGACCAATCGCCAGTTTAAAGGAAAAAGGAATGACTGAAAAGGGAGAGAGCCAGTAGGAAGGAAGACAGGCATAAAAGGACTTAGGATACAATAGGCAGGCAAGGTTATTTAGACAGCAACCACAAAAGAAACATTAACACCCAAGTAAAGATGTACAAGACCAACCATACCATTGTGCACAGTGGATAACTTGTTAACCTCATTTAGCCCAAAATATATTTTCATATATACTTGTGCTATAAAGTGATTACATTCATGAATAGCATAACTGAGCGACTGAAACCAAAACAGGGATGAAGGGCGGTGAATGAGCCCCAGGCGTGATACTTTTGCCTTCCTAGTGGGACACAGAAGGATCATTCAGTTGAACATCGGGTCTCTGAGATTAATATGTAGTTTAATAGTAGCGGAAAAATAGAAGTAGTAACAACAAAGCAAGCAATGTAGCTGAACACTGTTCTATGCACATGAGAAAAAAATGCATTATGAATAACCAAGTATGCAATGTTTGTAGCTGCACATTTCTTCACACACGTGTCTAAAACATATGCGCATGATTTGCCACAAGAGAGTGTCTAGTTTAGATAGGGTACCTGCTATGGCAGTAGTGCACAATCAGGCTGGAATGAAATGCAAGCAGCGCCTATGAACAAGACAAAATATTTCACCTGTGTGATTTCAGCTTGAGTATGCAGCTAGCCTGAATCCTGTTTCAGGGTAAGAGATCTACCTAATACACATATATGAACCCTTTCTAAATGTATAGCTCGCTGCGAAGTAGAAAAGTACTGCACATGTATGTTCGCATTTCGTTCCGGCCTGACTGTAAATGCATAACGTCTGTCTAATGCATATCATTATCAGTCAAGGCTGTCACTTCCAACACCAAGCAGATATGTGAAACCTGTAAGAAAAGAACTCCTTGAAGGCAAGAGTCTAGAGACAAGCTTCTAGACCCACTCTGAAGGATGTAGATTTGGTGTTTAGTGTGGCATATAATTACTTCTGCATTAATAGCGAGCATGCAAGGCCAATACAAGGTGCTTCTGAATTTGGTCGCCTAAAATTTGCTTGGGAGAACGCAAAATAATGCTAAAGAGCAATCTATAGACACAATATTGCATGCTGAATAAACAACAAGAAAAAAAGAAGGCAATGCTCTGGAAGCACCTTCACTCATTCAAGACAAAAATGATGAGGCATGCTGATGCTGCTGCTTGAACAATAGAAAAAAGCGACTACTGCTTACTTACAATAAACGCTTCCTCTGAGCAAGCAATGAAAGAGAGCTGTAACTCATGAAACCTCTCGTCATTCTTTTTACAAAAAAGGAATTTAAAAGGCTGCAATGCAAGAATCCCTGCCATAATAGTATTCTCCTCACACTTGGGTTGCACAAGCCAAGGCTTTTAACAGCATGTGTTTTTGCATGTGTTCATTCTGAAGCATTACACGGTTGAAGCGACACAAAATATTTACTTCCCCATGAACCTGTGCGTGTAGCATAATCACAGAAAATATTTTTTACACTGGACAGAAATACAACAGCATAGTGGCGTAACTGACACACAACAGGCTTCGGGGACAATGCAAGACAATGATCTGAAATCCTACACAACAGACCTGCGACATTACAATGGCTAAATCCTTGATAGTAGTATTTGACAGCCTTCTAAATGCTCGTGCGCAACAGGTGGGAGCACTTTACTGCGAAGCAACAGTAAACCTTTGTCACTAGTCTAAACACAAGTGCGCCTCATTGCAACTTCCACTAAACTTTTTTGCTCCCAGTGCAGCAAAGCAAGTACACAGGGGGCTCGAATGGCAACGATACGATGTGTTAGGCTATCATGTCATCATCTTAACATAAACAATGCATGTGGTCTCTGTTCCGGACTGCCAATCAGCCTCGAGAAGACAAAGATGCTTATAAAAAAAGAACAAAGCAACAAGCTCTCAAACCTCATAGTGAACATAGAAGTAGCCGAACCATGTAACCTAGCCAATAGTTCGAAGCTAAGCAGCAGAAGAAAATATGTCAAGGCCAGGACTGAGCAAACAGAAAATCATGGAGGAAACCTAAAAGTAGCAACAAGCAATGAGAGTGGAGTTGCCTTGATGTTCATTGTCAATACCTACTGCTCAAAGTAAAGGAAACCAGGGTATAAGCAATACAGCATTTCATACTATGCTTTGAGCAAATGCAGTGAGAATGAAACAGACTAGAGACTTGTCTTATAACATTTTCACTCTTCACTTTGCACCAGAGGAAAATAAATTTGTGTGCAGTTCACCTACTGCTTGGCACTGTCCTAGAAGGAATGAATCCAGGTCTCGAAAAGTCTACAGAGAGAATACTGATGCTGCATGTGCATTTCTCTCTAGACTCCCTCGTTTATTCCTTCCCTTAGGTTCAGGAGTCCACCGAGAGACAGTTACTGCCCCATTTTCTTTCCTCAAAAACCAATTTTAATTTCATTTCTCTCAACTGTCCTGAAATATGTATAAGTTACCAATTTTTTTAGTGCCTAATTACATACTGTAATTTTTGCAAGGAATATGAGGTTGATGGACAAAAAAAAAGTCTGGAATGGTACCTTAGGTAACTTGGCACCTGGACAAACAGCTGACCCACTGGGCGTCCCAAGGGCTCTGCTGCGAGGCGTCCCTAGCAACAGTAGCCGGTTGTCCAGATCCAAAGGAACCACGCGAATGATTACCGAAAAGTTTAAGGACAGCAGATGCCTGAACACAAAACAGCTTTTCAGCACTGTTGCAGTGGGATGAGCGGTTCCTAATCTCTAGACTATACCTAGTAATAAATAAATTATCACAAGACCATCTCAAGCGCAGAATGATCTCAAAGCACATTCGAAACGCACTACCAACATGGACAGCCTGTGCTTAATTGAATCCAAAAGTTTACGCTGATCGACCAATGTTACTTCAAATAGAGACAGAAAGCGCATGCACGTTGCGCTGATGTTACCGTGAACATAACATGCGACGAGACACAGGGTTACAATAGAAACACAAAACCGCTTTCAAAATCTGAGAACAAACTGACACCCCACAACTTCACCAAACCGGAGCCGACGCCGTGTGGCTGCCGCCAGTCACTCGCGATGCACAGAAACAATAAAAATGCAACGCCCCTGACTTTCCTTGAGCAATTTTCAGTCGATTAAACTTCAAACTGTTCGCACCGACCACCGTTCACCTCACCAAGCATGTGTGCACGGAGGAAGTAAAATTTATGCGGGCAAGTCAGCCGCGCAAAACGCCGAGCACGATGCCATTTGCAGAGCTATGGTACATGGTGCTATGGTAGCTATGGTGGCTAGTAGAGCTGCACGGGAAATTCATAGCGTCATTCGCGTATTCGCGTCCATACTTATGTTGCTGACGCCGCAAAAGCGCACCACTTTGAAAACATATGAAATGTATTTAATTTTACCGCAGCTTTTTTAGCTGACAACTTGAATGGTTTTACATATTAAAATTTTCTTTTCATTTCATGAGTGTTGTTACCACAAGAGCGCAGTGCATGCAGCTTGGCCGTGATGAGTCGAAGCGCTAGCCAAGCCCGCAGTCGGAACCATGCGCGGAGTATGTGTGGTGTTGAGTGAACAGGTGCTTTAGAGCGGTTTTTGTTCTTCCGTGTTCGCTGAGTGCGTCCTGCCCGCTGTATTGTCGTTACGGTGCGTGTGTGTGTGTGTGTGTGTGTGTGCGTCTGCGTGTGCGTGTGCGCGCGCGTGTGTGTGCGTGTGCGTGTGCGTGTGCGTGTGCGTGTGCGTGTGCGTGCGTGCGTGTGTGTGTGTGTGTGTGTGTGTGTGTGTGTGCGTGCGTGCGTGCGTGCGTGCGTGCGTGCGTGTGTGTGTGTGTGTGTGTGTGCGTGTGCGTGTGCGTGTGCGTGTGCGTGTGCGTGTGCGTGTGCGTGTGCGTGTGTGTGTGTGGGGGGGGGGATGGGGGGCGGCCCGTACGCCGCATTGGAGTGTACAACCGCTTGCTGTCCCATGCGGCATCGATGCATAGTAAATGACCGTGCAGAATGTGCGTTACAATGCCAGTGGCCCTGCACGAAAGAGGAGACTTGAAGCCGGCGGAAAAGCTGCTCACCCTCGTGGGACTGCAAGAATCTGGCGAGGAACAGTCGACACGCGTTTCGGAGGATGATTGCGTTTATCAAGCTAAAAAATTCAGCACTGGCCAATAGCACTGATGAGCTGCTGCTGCGTCATGATAAACACCTGTAAGCTTGTTGGATGTGAACGTGGCCATGAGTGGTATTCGTAGAGCAGCGGCCCTCAGTCGATACCTGAAGACGATTACTGTTTGCCCGCGCCCCGGCGCCTCGCTTCCAACCGCATGCGTTGGCGTTATTTATATCTAAATTTCACACGTAGTTGAACTTTCGCAAATATTACAGCCGCATCTTTCAAGCGTGCCGTGTGAAGAGGACCCTTTTTCATATTTTTTTTGTGGGAGAGGGTGGGGGAATGAGCGGCTGCTCAAATGTCATTCTTTATTATTTTGACCTTATTTCCATATATGTGCCAGGTTGGCCCATTCTTGCCCCTTGGTTGCATGTAAGCAATGCATTTATTGGGTATAAATTTCTTTGCTGTTGTATTGGTACAGGGTTAATGATTCTCATTGTATTGTGGTGACACATCATTGTATGCACTCCTTGCAGAATGTCTAAGGGGGTAATAAATTACTGAGCAGAGAGTATGCCCTGTGATAAATGCGAGGAACATTACTGATTTACTTCACACTTGGCATGTTCCGTTGTCGTTAGGGGTTACGTATGCCTTGCCTGCTCCTTTCCAGTGTAGGGGCGAGAGGCATGTCAAGCTCCACTTAGCAGCTTTTTAAGCATGAAATGCTTTTAGCTCCCGTTGTCGGCAGTGTGGTGACGTCACGCCGAGACCGAGAGCCATCATCCGGGGACTGAAATCCACTCATCCGGGCACTGAAATCCCCTCATCCGGGCACTGAATTCCAGTCATCCGGGCACTAAATTCCAGTCATCCGGGCACTGAAATCCACTCATCCGGGCACTGAATTCCACTCATCCGGGCTCTGAAACGAGAACATCCGGGCACCGTACGAGACTTAACGAGATTTAACGACTCTCTCAGCCCTCCTACGCGACCGTCATGCAAGCGCCGGTTGGTCTTCAAACGAGACAAAAAATAACTGCTGTCAGTGCCTTCTCAATGTTTATCAAGATATCAGTGGAGCTGTGGGTTTGATAATGCACGGAATTATAATTTACGATTTCTAATAACGCGCGCAGAAAGCACATAAGTGCCACGTTACACTTCGTTCTCATACGTGATCTCTCAGGGGCTTCGCGCATCGAAGCCAAACCGCGCAGGCGCACAGGGGCCCGGGGGAGAAGCGCTGCGTTCAAAGGGCAAGGCATCGCGCCGAACGGGTGGTGGCGTTCCTCCCTTCCTTTACGGTGCGGTTCGGGTGTCCACCGAGATGGCAGAGAATTACTGCGCCATTTCCTTTCCTCAAAAAACCTTGCGTTCAAATGGCAAGGCATCGCGCTGAATGGGCGGTGGCGTTCCTCCCTTCCTGTACGGTGCGGTTCGGGTGTCCACCGAGATGACATTAGGCCCGTAAAGATTTCATGCTTACTCTACTCTCGTTTACGGGAGACGCAGAGATTTTTTCCGTCCACTCTCTACTGGTCAACATGGTAAAATAAACTGAAATAATGCATGCTTGCTGAGACTTAGCTTAGACTACAATTCATTTATTTACTCTCAGGGCCTATCGGCACCAGATAGAGGAGTAGGTGGTCAACAAAAATACATGTGTAATAGGCAGATTAGTTAAGGTGATTATACACAGCATACTTGAAGGCGTCGGATGCAGTGATGGACATGACGAAGGCAGAGAAGATGTGACAGTTGGAAACATAGAAAAGTAGAGATCTGCGTGAGCTTACACATGACTTAAGGTGAACACTAGCAAAAAATTAAGAAGGTGCAGAAGACTGAGGCTAGAGTTAAAGCTAGTTTAACAAAGAAAAGAACCTCTCAGCAAGCCAAAATGAGCACATGCAAGCAGTTACATAAACATGGAACATAAAACGTTTTGGATGGAAGAAAAGCCAAGGCACATTGCTCATTGTGACGGTGCTTAAAAAGTGGGTGTCCGGTTGTTCACCTTCATATCCGGTCCTTCCACACCTAGCAACTGAAATGCCATCAAGGAGGAGCATCTCCAATCACTCTAATTGCATGGGAGGTACTCATCTCCAGATGTCAGAGGCTTGGTGTCTCATTTTAGTCTCGATAGTTTGGTAGATATAAGCATTACCACATGTAAGAGGCATGTGGTAGCCTTGCAGGGGGTGTATTTTGTAAGTCTTACAGCATGTTGTGCAATGCTGGCATGTTTCATTATTTACATTGCAGTAATATGTTAGCACAGGCGAGAAAGTTTGTAACTGAGCAGAAAAAAACAATATTCATGCCATGTCTGAGCCGCATTCTTAGTACCATATAAAACATAGTGCGTATAAAGAACTCCTCATTTTTTTAATAATTTTTCTTTCTGAGCACTGGTTTTTTGCAAGTTAGCAGGGTTTTATAGTCTTCTGCGGCTGTCGACTGGCCCGCATGTTTGTCAAAGCTGCAGAGTTCATGATGGGTCATGTCAGTGCAAGCTAAATAAAGGTGGATAGGAAATTCATGCTTCCAGAGTACATTCCAGAAAAAACAGCTATTATTTCCTACTCAGGATGAGGAAGCAGCACCGACGGTGCACATCCTCCTTGTCACTACAGCAATTATGGCTGCTCACTGCTTTTTGACAGCGTTTCATTTATCCGCAGGAAGACCAGGCATGAATGACCGGCTATAGGTACCTAATAAATTGAACATTGCAATGAGCAATATTTTGTTGTGCCTGTGCTTTTGTTATCCGTGAAGCAGTTAGCGTTTTTGATTGATGGTTGTGTAGCAAAGATGTGACTGTTACATTGCACTTCATTCACAAATTTGTTTGCCCATGCTTTTGGCTTTCTCAGTGGTTCGTTTCCTTATCAAACGGCAGACGGAAATTCGGCTTTCACCTTGTGCACTTTCATGTTTGTAATGTATTTTCAGCTGGTGTTCAGTTTCAATTTAGAGAAGTTGTCTAACCATTGTCTGTGTCTAAATGTTTTTTTTAACTCTTGACCTCATTATGCTGCATTTCTAAATTATTTATTAAATGCATTTATTAATTGTTACCCTGTCATGTGGTTAGCGACATGTGAAAATATTTTTTTATGAAGTCAACCTTCTTTTAAAGTTATAGCAAAGTAAGTCCTTTGTTATTTAATGTTGCTCACAATTTGTAGCAATCCCTCAACGTTGAAGCAACATTATGCATCACTTGGGTCTAATTTGATTATCACCCCCCCTCGGATCTTCACCTTTGCACATGGGGTTAATCTCATTTTCGCCATGCTAGTTTGTGGACATTATTGAACAAGAGTAAACCACACAGATCGGAAATGGGACGTCATGTGGTGCCTAGTCCAGGGGCCAACAGTTACGGCGTGTAATACGTTTCAGAAAATGCATAATACGGCCAGCCACCTTCACGAATGTGTTACGGATGGACCCTCCATTTTAGATGCAACAGAGCAAGCGTTTGTTCTGTTATGGAGAGTTTGTACGTAACATTCACGGAATTTTTTTGCAGTGCACAGTGCACTCTTCTGCAAACATTCAAAGCGCGTGGCCCGATCTGCCTTGAGAGGAGATCGTAGAAGGCCGGCGATAATGGGAACATCGAGCCCTGCTATGGGCACAGAGAGAGGAGGATCGGTGTATGGTGTGAAACACGCGAATACAGAGGACGCGAGGCACCCGATACAGACCAATAGATGGAATGAGTTTGGCGATCTACATGCTATATTTTAAACATTATCAAATTTTGCTAATACTGTGATCACTCACATTTCGCGAGGAAAGCTGCGTGCTTCAATATTGTTCTGTTTAATGCACTAGTGTTTTAGTCTACAGCAATCCACAATATTTACGAATGCACAAGGATGAATAGCCGACATTCCGCCAAGAACCTGCCTTAGTAGAACACAGACAATAGCGCTGGAGGACGGGAGCATTTAACAAGAAAAAGGTCATAAAATGAGATGCCACTGATAAGTAAGTAGCTGCTGTGTGAATGCGTTTCTTGTCTGCTTTGCGCGTGCAGTTGGTGAGGCAGTTTGCTGAAAACGAAGACACGGACCTCAGAGAGGCAGTCAAAAAGTTCTTTCTGTTCCTCGAAGGATACTTCCAGGAAGTTGACAATAGATATATCTCAAAATTAGGTGCGTATTGCAACGACATTTTTTGGTTTCATATTATCATAGGAAACACTTTCAGTGTAATAGGAATCGCTTGGCAGCGAAGTAACGCCTTATTGCTAGAGCAAAGTCGCTGCGAGGTCTAGTCGGGAATAATTTGCCTGCGCCCTGATGTTAAATCCTTTCTCCCATGTGTGAAAGTAGCGGAGCTGCGGCGACTAGTATCGCATTGCTTCCCGTCCCTGTGAGCTGGTCGCCTGTGCCAAGCATTTGTTGTTGTTTTTTTTTCATCCGCTGACGCTTCCTGCGGCAGTCGCCTGTGTGTAACCTTAGTGTCGTCCTTCTGCATTCCAGACTTTGTGGTCGGAACCGAAGTGCAAGACAGCATCGGATTTCTGCTGCTCAATTCGCCTGTCACTATCAAAGGCGGTGCCATGTGTAGCAAGGTCGCACAGCAGGTAAATGCCGAACATACCAGTGACGTTCGTCACAGTTTGACTCTCAACATACTCGCACTGCGAAAATGCGCCAAGTATTTTTCCGAACATGTACAGGAGGTGGGCACTGCCTCTGTAATGTAGCGTAGCTCACGGTGCCAATGTGTCCATCGCGCTTGTATCTGGTTTCAATTTTACCGATTCGCTTCTTAAAAACGCCTCTGAGTCTTTAAGAGGAAAGAACATTGCTGCATGCTGCTCTCTGGCGCGTCTGGAAAGCAATAAACTCGGCGTGGCGGTGACTGCTCTACCTGTCTCGTGGCGGCACAGTGGACGAGCCACCTGCTGCCGCAGCACGGAAAACCGAGCTGGTTGGCTTCGAGTGGCGCCCCCTATCTCTGCCGGCTGGCCTTCGCCGACGATGAAGACGGCGTGGTGAGCACTTTTGGTCTGCAGTATTCAGGTCCGTGTACCTGAGAGGCAGATTCTGAGTACTCCCTGTTCCTGAACAGAACGAGCTCTCCGGAAGAATGTATGATATTGGCTCGAATCGATGTACGCATTCCAACTCTTCTATTCATTGTTAGCCATTGTGGTTGTGGCGGACAGTGCATTTTTTTGCAAATGACTTTGCTAAGTACAGATCAGACTCCACGACGAGCGAATAAAAATCCCCCTATAATTTGTTTTTACGGACTTCATGCAGAGTCCACTTAATTGCCGAGTAGCGGTCCCAATTACAGGAAAGGCGGGCTTCTTAACTTGGCTGCCGTTTGTACACGGTGCTGCATGCGTACGCGCCATCTAATGGGAGAAGTCACCCAAAAGAGGTATTAAAATTTACTGAGGGTGTTAAAGATGAACAGGAATAAATCAGAATGAGTGAATATTTATTTTAAAGGTTCGTTATTATTAGAGAGCACAATCTTTTTAACTGGTTTTCCCGATTTTTTCGCTACAGCATTGTCAGCGGTGCAGTACACCAGCAAAAGCTAAAACCTGCTAACAGGCTGGGGAATTCTTAGTGAACAGTTAAGTTTTGAACTCTTACTGTTAGGCTTGCTAATTACTGAGGGCCGTGTATCCTGCAGTATGTACTATCCATATCAGTTTTTAGAATTTCGAAAACCAGGTTGAGCTTTTAGCTCTGGCACTACACATTTTGGCTATTTTGTCGCGTCAGTCCACCAGAGAAATTCCTTTGCCCGCAGTCTTCCCGAAAGCGCAATTATTTTGTCACGATGTAGCAAGTAGTTATTGGGCCATAACGCCGAGGGTAAACCCATATCCGAATTTCTAAACAATCTGTGGGATCGTCAACACCGGAGTGACGGTGTGCTAACTAGGTGGCACTTCACCCACATATCGCTCCGAAGGAAGGAAGGCGCAGTTATTTGAGAGCACAAGTGTTTATTATTTATTTATTTATTTATTTATTTATCATCATACTGTTGTGTCCCCTTATCGCTTTTGTGTGTGTGCGCCCCCTCCTAACGACCACTCGCATTCCCCTCCTAACGACAGTTCGCATCCTCCTCCTAACGACCACTCAATCCTCCTCCTAACGACACTTGCCCCTCGTCGCACGCTGTCACCAGATGCCCCCCCACGGTGCGCCCCCGCACCCTCCTCCTGTTCTGGGAAGCCACTCCCTCCCGTGGACGCTTCTCAGCTCCCTCCTTTCTTCGGGCGGCCAGTTCGGCTGCTGCCTCGGTCGACGCTGGTCGCACCCTCTTCAGCTTTAAATAAACGAAGTCTAAAAGTACCGTGTGCGTCTTTCGCTGCATTCAACACAGCGACCGGACACGACAGTGGCGACGAGAAAGTGGATTCGACCCGCGCTACGCAACGCTATTGACAAGCCATGGCTACGCGAGGGTTTCCCAATCAGATACCAGAGTTCAACGGCTCATCGTGGTCATTGTGGGTTGGACGCCTTCAGTTCTACTTTGAAGCTAACAACATCACAGACCCAGCCTTGAAGAGGGCCAACCTGCTGACGCTGTGCGGGGAGCAGACCTACGATACTGTCTGCGCCCTTATTCAGCCAAGCACACCAGCGGCAGTGTCTTACGACGACATCGTAAAAGCGCTGCAAAAGCACTACGACCCAAGGCCATCCGAGGTCTACAGCCGGGCTCGCTTCCAACGACGAGATCAACTGGGAGCAGAAACTGTGAGCGCCTACGTAGCCGCGCTCAAGAAGCTCGCTGCCGACTGCAATTTTGGAACGCTGTCGACAACAGCTACCGGGCAGGAGGGAGACGCAGCTTCTTCTGCTAACACCACCATGCTTCCCTTGGGCGTGATGTTACGCGACAGATTTGTGTGCGGACTGAGTGACGAGTCACTGCAGCAGCGCCTGTTCGCTGAGAAGGACCTCACATTCAGCAAAGCTTACGACATCGCCGTTCGAGCGGAGAGCGCCGGTCACCAGCAGAGAGGGATTCGCCGGAACACCGAGCCGGTACACCAGACAAGCAACCAGGTGCGCATGCCTTCTGTTGTTGTAAAATCGGTCAAAAAGGCACAACGCTGCTGGCGGTGTGACGACCAACACAACCCCCAGGGATGTCGATTCCAGTCAGCCACGTGTAATTTTTGCCACAAGCGAGGGCATATCGAAAGAGCATGCATTACGAAACGGAGACTTGCCAAGATAAAGTCACCTTCCCAGCCTAATCACAGCGTCAACGCCTCAGAGAATACGCCGCTATCTGATCTCCATGGAACAACATCAGCAACACCATCTGTGTTGTACGACCTGAACACCATGAATCTCGGCACGCGACCGAAGATTTTTACAGAAGTAAGCGTACATCACCAGCTGATTAAGTTCGAGGTGGACTCCGGCGCAGCCTGTACTCTGATCAGTGAGGACACGTTCCGAACTTCATGGCCATCTGACGCACCCGCCCTGCAACAAGACGACACGCACCTGCGAACGTGGTCAGGACAGAATCTGCCACTATTGGGCTCTGCCAACGTGCAGGTTAACTACAACGGCCAGACCCATACGCTACCTCTGCTTGTTGTGAAGGACACAGGATCAAGCCTTCTAGGGAGAAACTGGTTTTCTCCACTAGGCGTGATGATATGCGGCAAACATCAAAACGCCGATGCGCTAAGCCGTCTGCCACTAGACGCAACTGTTGACGAACCATTTCCACCAGGAGACGTTCTGATGTTCGAAGCACTGCCAGAACCTCCGCTTACAGCAGGCACAGTTGCAGCATCTACGCAGAAGTGCGCAGCTCTCCGGCTAGTTTACACAGCTGTTCAACAAGGCAACGTGCATAATCTCAAAGGGGACAACTTCGACGCTTACCGCAGGCGAGCTACAGAGTTGAGCACCCATCGCGGCTGCATCATATTTGGGTCCCGAGTTGTGATGCCGAGAGAACTACGCGCACAAGCTATGTCTCTCATCCACGCCGGACATCGGGGCATCGTTGCAATGAAAAAGTGTGCCAGAAGCTACATGTGGTGGCCTGGCATTGACAACGACATCGAAACAGTGGTGCGAGAATGCAAGCCTTGCCAGAGCAGCCGGAGCGCCCCGCCGAAAGCTCCTGTCCCAGAATGGGAAAAGCCAGACACTCCATGGCACACACTGCACATTGATTTTGCAGGACCAATTGAGGGCTGCACTTTCCTTGTGGTCGTAGATGCCTACACAAAGTGGCTTGAGATAAGGCAAATGGGACAGACGACTTCGGCAGCAGTCATTGACAACCTCCGATCACTATTTGCAACGTTCGGCCTGCCGCGCAAGGTAGTGTCGGACAACGGAACACCGTTTGTGTCTGCGGAGATCCTCAAGTTTTATCGCGACAACGGGATCTCATCAGTTACATCGGCCCCCTACCACCCAGCGACAAACGGACAAGCCGAGCGCTACGTAGCCGAGCTAAAACGCGCCCTTGAAAGAGATCAGACAGGCTCGCTGCAGCGCCGCCTTGCGCGCTTTCTCTTCAAGCAGCACACGACGGTTCAGAGCACAACAGGCGAGACCCCCTCGAAAATGATGTTCGAGCGTGAAATGCGAACCCAGCTCACAGCCATCCTCCCCGAGCCAAAGGCAGAGACGTTCCGGGAAGAAAAAGCAATTCCGCGCTGCGGCACGCTTAATGAGGGGCAGCGCGTCCTCGCCCGACAGTTTCTGAAAAAGCCACGCTGGGAGGAAGCTACAATTGTCAGACGCATAGGCCTGCGCTCTTGGCTCGTCAACATACATGGCACAGTAGCACGCCGACATCTCAACCAGCTGCGTAGATTTACGACGCCGTCTGAGAGCTGTCCGCCAGCGGAGAGAACACGTGCACCATTTTCCCACATAGCCTGGCACCCCTTCCCGGAAGAAGAGACTTCGCCCAGGACAGACCTAGGAGACACAGCGAACAACAGCCAGCCTACAAGTGTTTCTCCCCCGAGCGCACAAAGCCAGCGCGCCTCCACGCGTGAGCGCCGACCCCCTGCACGATACCAGGCAACTTTCTAAGGGGGAAGGAAGTGTTGTGTCCCCTTATCGCTTTTGTGTGTGTGCGCCCCCTCCTAACGACCACTCGCATTCCCCTCCTAACGACAGTTCGCATCCTCCTCCTAACGACCACTCAATCCTCCTCCTAACGACACTTGCCCCTCGTCGCACGCTGTCACCAGATGCCCCCCCACGGTGCGCCCCCGCACCCTCCTCCTGTTCTGGGAAGCCACTCCCTCCCGTGGACGCTTCTCAGCTCCCTCCTTTCTTCGGGCGGCCAGTTCGGCTGCTGCCTCGGTCGACGCTGGTCGCACCCTCTTCAGCTTTAAATAAACGAAGTCTAAAAGTACCGTGTGCGTCTTTCGCTGCATTCAACACAGCGACCGGACACGACACATACCCACAGCGCCATTGGCTGGCATTACAGTGGGGGGGTAGAAGAAAAAGTACACAAATTACACAGACAGCTACATTACATAACACTGCACTAATCCCCAGACCTCGGTGAAACCCATAGCCCCGCCGCAGCACCCGAAAGCGGGCCCGCGGAGCCGCGCGCGCAAAGCAGAGACTACATTTACGCGCGTGACAGCACAGCTAAGTTAAGCGATCGCCTGCCGCGCGGCCAACCAAAGGGTAAAATCGCGCGCAGCGCAACACGAGGAAGGATGGGGTATACGCGGAGCACATCTTGACGACGCAGGTCGCACATCGATGGCTCATCGCGCGTCGTCACCGGCAATGGCCCGCGATGACGGAGAACCAGCCAAATCAGGCCCTCCCGAATTCGGAGCGCGTTGGCGCCGCACAGGCGGGCTACACGACTCCGGAGGTTCGGGCCAGGACTCAAGCATACATACTAGATGCGCACGTTAAAGCACCGTGCTCTTGGGCCCCGGGCAAAGGCCGAGGCACCCGGGAGCCAAACTCTACGCACCTTTCTGCTGCCCGAGTCGGTGGCGATCTCCCCGTTCCATTTCCCGCTAGGGCCTCTCGCCGAAACAATGCCCCGAACTGTCACTCGGCATGACCCAATGGGGACGCGAGGTCGAAGCGGCAAGAACGGAAGAGAGGGTCATTTACTGCGGTTCTCGGAAGAGCTTCCCTTGCAAGGGACGACAAGCAGCGCGGCTGCCCACATTCCGCTCGCGGACCCCCCGCGGGGGGTCTTTCTAACGAACGAAACGGCGGAAGCGGGCGAACACTCGGGCAGCCCAAGAAGCTCAATCCCCACAAATGATATCGATATTACTTACCGCAGGCTGCACTGCACTCAATAATTAACGAGCCCATAAGTAATATTCCAAATAAGGTCGTTTGCGGACCACCGTATCTGCATATCGATAGCAGCGGCACTACGAATAAAACAAAACTGGCATCTCATGTAGCCAGACGCAAAGTTTAGGCGCATATGGGCAAAGAAAGATTTCCATTGGAACTCTGCAGAGCTTCAAGGGGGCCTATTGAGGCGTAAATACAAGCCACAAATTGCAAGCCTTGCGACAATCTGAGCTCTATTTCTAAGTGGCCGAAAACATGCGAGCGACAAAGTGAACTGCGACCTACATTCCACAGCCCTGAGTTTCCAAAGAAATCTCATTGCACCATTCTTGCGCTAATGCAGACGAGCGCGCATATTTCGAACCCGGACAACTACAAACAGTTGGTAATATAGAGGACAGATCCCTTTGAAAATTGAGTGTTAGAGTATTATTACGTCACGTCGTGTAACGAACTCTTTTAGCTCCGGTGATTCCTTGTATTACATGGTTGAGGCAGACTACTCCTACCTCTCACTGTTTAGATAGGACGCCGGCGGCCGGCACATGGCTGCCAGTCATGCGTCGCTAGCATGGGTTCGTTATATTCTTGATTCTACGTTCTCGATAAATCTTAATGAGTGATTTTGCGATGGCCTTCGAGTTTATATCCGGGTTCGGCGTGCACTCTGCCTCTACCTAACGTCTCCTCCAGTCCAAAACGACATTACAAGGAGCTCATATACCGGAAGCGGTGGCTTAGGGGATAAGGTGCTCGTCGACCGAACCGGAGCACCCGGGTTCGAACCCGACCGCGGCGGCCGCGTTTCGTTGGAGGCGAAGCGCAAAAGGCGACCATGTGGTGTGCGATGTAAGTGCGCGTCAAATACCCCCAGGTGGTCGAAATTATTCCGGACATCTCCACTACAGCGCCTGTTTCTCTCTTCTTTCACTCCCATCTTCCTAACTTACAGCGCTGTTCAGGTGTCCACCGAGATGTGAGGCAGATACCGCAACATTTCGTTTTCTCAAAAACCAATTTCCAACACCAACACGCTCACAAAAATTGAGCGGTCTATAATTTGTTGTTTGTTTTTTTCTGAGTCACCGCCGGTTCTGTTCAGCTGATATACAATACCTCCGGGATATTCTTTCGTCTACAAATGCTGGCAATCTTCTGGCAACAGGTTTATCACACTCTAATCATGCTCATTGTGAAACCCACGCTCACTTGATAGTATAGAGACCGCCCTGTGCACCGCATCCCTAGTTTTCGTGACAGAAGGTGATTTCACTTGCGGCAGCTCAGATTTGGGATACCGTCTTAGTGTCCAGCATGTAGACTAAAATTTCAGCCAAGCAGAAAATAGCCCTGAGAAAATTTAGGAAAGCACTTCAGCTCCGCTTCAAAAGCATGACGCAACAACATTAACTGCAATTTGTTACGGTCTTTCTTAATTACGCGCCGTTTCTAATTGCACACGCATTAGCATAAATCAGTAGGCATATCGCGTGACACGCAACAAAGCACACAACGTCTCCATTTAACCAAGTCGAAAGAACGCGCCCCATTGGCCTAGAGTTAGCGTATTGCAGACCAATTACCCCAATTTTCTTTTTAGCGCAATTAATTGGCATTCTTTTGTCTTAATGTCATTTCAGCCGTGCTACCATGTCATAGCCACGTTTTGCCTGATGTATTAACCATTCTCTTTCCACAGGTTACCGTATGACGTCACACCCCTCTCGACCAATCCTGAATTAGTGTGGTAACGCGCACGGCTTCTCCGCGTAGCGTTCGCTCTGACGCTGCCGCACAAATAAGGTTTAATAACCGTCGCTCGCACACTAAATCTCTCCTGGGCTCCCCTCATCGAGGAGCGTTAACATTTTGGTCATGCTTGCAATTGTTTGGAAGTTACTATGCTGGAATCAAAATTCCGCACTCACCACGACAGATTAGTACGAGAGGCGAAACTTATTCATAAGATCCAAGCGGACTTTTCGAGAACATATTGAAAGAATGAAAAGGTTACGTCCCTGCCTAATGTTCAAAGCTACAATCCGTACTGGCGAGCGTCTTAGCGATCCACGAAAGTTCCTTTCATTCTCTTATATGGCGAAACGTGTTTAGACATCGTAACTGGCTATGTATTAACCGAGCTGCACGTCTTCATCTTCTCCATTCTTGTTTATGTTCTTTTTTTTAGTACGAAAACACTAATCAGGAGGTTCAGGGCCTAGCAAAATTGTTCGTTTCTTGCCGATGCATGTCTGGAGATCCGAAGCCAGCAAAAAGAAACCACAGCAATATCCACGACTGGGAATCACACCCGCGGAGGCGCGAACAGACCACTATTCTCTCGCCGCAGCCGAACACCTCTCGTTTTAAGCTGTACCACATACTCGCGTTGTGTATTGCAAAGCGCCCTCTTAACTTCTGTTTGCTCTGTCCCGCGACAATGTCCGCACATCATCGTCTTCTTCGTAGCAAAAATCTGTTCTTTCCCACTGATTTCATTGTATTAATCATTCTGAGTGGATTTTTCTTTTGCACATCGCATTCTTCAATTAATTCTCTTTACAAGTTTTCGTCTTCTCTTCTTGGTTTTTTTTCCTCACTCACATAAGAGCCTGTACGGGGTAGAAACTTTTGCCGTGTACGGATTTTTTGGCATGTTGCACTCAAAACTGGAGGTGGACAGCGATTATCACACGGGGCCGAAGCACGCCTACTGCCTCCATCGACAGCGATGTGAATTTTCAGATAAGCTAAGAGAACTCCTTGGAGCAGCTTCCAACATCTCTCCGCTCTCTGCCTAACCGTATCTCCTCATGCCCTAAGGCTCGAAAATCTGTCTCACATTCGACGTTAGTTTTTTTGTTCCTTTTTTTTTCTCATGGTGAGTACGGTGCGTGGACGAAAACTAATAGCTAAACTCTGGAGAACAAATGGACTACCTTCAGAGACAACGACAAGTGCGTGGAGCTCTCGTTCCGGTCGGCTAGAACTGGTCGTCTTTTCCTTTTACACGAAGTATGAAATGCAGCGCATTGTCGACTACTGCATGGCACAAGCTCTGTACCCGTCAACGCCACCAGCCGCGTCACTTATTTGTAACATCTAGGTATTACTGGCAGCACTGTTGCGTGGTTCTTCTGTTGCGAAAGCAACACTGCGAGAGTGGCCGAGCCATGTCGGGGAGCTGAGGCAAGTCCCTACTGCGCATGCGAGAGGAGCAGTGACGTCACACGGCTCATAGCAGGCACTCCACCGCCGTCGCTCCGCGGGTGACTAAGAGGTGCGGCCTCCGCGCTCGCCAGTTGCGCATGCGCAGTAGCGGCCCATAGCTAGCGTGCTGGGGCCGCCGCCGCTTCCGCGCGCTCTCCATCGCCTCTCTTTCTCTCCTCGTTCCTTTCGCAACCCGCCAGGCTCTACCATAGCTAGACCACTGCCAACTTTTTTTGTCTTGCTGATCTTTTGTTTAAGTTATTCCCTCATTGGTGTTCCCTCCCTCTGTTCATCAGAAATGCGCCGAATAGCGTCGTGTACACAATAAACTAAAAATATAATAGGCTATGTGTCAATAAAGACGTGGTTCTCACTAGCGCGGAAGTGAAAAAAATTCAGGCGGCATGTTGACAGTCTAGAGAGCATATAGGCGAAAGCGGTTTCCGCACCACTTTGCCTATGTGACGCTGGTGAAGTCACGATTGGCTGACGTCACACATAAATGATTACTAATTATGGTGGCTAATTATTGATTAATGACTAAATACTAATGAACTGCTAACTAATAAAGCTTAAGCTTCGCCTTTAGGAGTGGAACGCGACGGCGTGTTGTCGCGCTGTAAGGGAGTCCAAGGTAGAGCACTGCACGGTCCGCAACCTGAAGCCCGAGCCCGGCCCAGGCCCGCGTCTTCAAGCCCGGGCCCGGCCCAGGCCCGCTAAATTATCGCTGTGGCGAGCCCGGCCCAGCCCGTGAATCCCAGAGTAAAGCCCAGCACGGGCCCGTCCCGGCCCGTTTGACAGTAACGCTTGAGGTATACCGCTCACTCTGAGCAAGTAGACTGCTACTGGACCGATATAAAACTGGCCGACAAAGGTTCTGAAACCACAGTTTGGCTTGCAGAAAGTTGCTTTTTTTAACTCAGAAGGAAGTGATTAAGAGTTGTGCTCGGCAGGCCCGTCTTTTGCACAGTGATCTTGTGTAGGTGCGCAATGATAAACTCGGGGAGTTCCGAGAGCGAAACAAAAAGAGCTGCATACGCGCGCAGTAGACTACTACGCATTCCCCCATGATTTTAATCAGTTATATTTTGCCGCCCGGACGTATAAACATTAAAGCTGCCTAGCAAGCAGTGGGATGACATTGTTTAGAGGACGCGATTTAAACTCATCACCGAACTGGTCACCTTTCAGCAGAAACAAAAAGCTGAAAGGCTTGAGTATTTCACGGTGTGTGTTTTGAAGACTATAAGCGTCCTAAACTAATATATTCTTCCCGGTGCATTTTAATAGTGTATAGGTATGTTTTGGGATGACGAACGATCAATTGCCAATTAAGACCGGTTGAAGTTTACTCTTATTGGTGGAGCAGAAGATAACGCGCGAACCACGTGATACCACTTGTCATGACACTGAGGATGAAGAAGCGAGGAGAGATAGACTTATGAGATGTGATTTACAAACTCTCACGAGATTTTGTGGCTATTTCATTTACGATACGTTCCGGTCAGCTGATCAAAAAGAAAACCAAACAGGCTTTAGTTTTTGAATTTTACCACATGAGAAAAATATAGCTATAAAATAAAAGCTATGTTTTTGGTGCTTAAGGGCCCAAGGGGAGTCTGTCTGTGAGAGACACCGAAGCAAAGGGCTCCGGATCATTTCGACCACCTGAATTTCTTGAACGAGCAACGATACTACAAAATACATGGCCCCTCATGCTTGCCGCCTAAATAGAAATGCGGCCGCCGAGGTTGGGAGTAAACCGTGGTTCCCCGGCTCAGTTATCAAGCGCCTTGACCACTAAGCCACCGCGGCGTGGAAATAAGGAAATAGATAAGTCAATGAATAAAGCTTAGTTTTTTTTCTCAGCGTGTACCATGGCCCATAGCTCATCCGTGTCGCTGCTCCAACGCCGCAGTTGTGTACTTCACTGTGCAACAGTGAGTGAATAGTTGGACACCAGCCGTTTCTGTACGGACCCAAGCCTGACTCGGGTCCGCAGCTTTAAGCCCGAGCCCGGCCCGGGCCCGCAACTTCAGGCCCGGGCCCGGCCCAGGCCCGGCAAAACAAATCATGTCCCAGCCCGGGCTTTCGGGCCGGCCCGAGCCCGTGCAGTGCACTAGTCCACGGGACGCCACCACCTGTTCGGTGCGATGACTTGCCCTTTGAACGCAACGCTTTTTGAGGAAAGGAAATGACGCAGTAATTCTCTGTCATCTCGGTCGACACCTGAACCACAACGTACCGGAAGGGAGGCAGTGGGAGTGAAAGAAGAAAGAGAAAGGGGGGGGGGGCTTAAGAAACTGAAAATTATATTTGAACGAAGGAAGTTATGCAGTAACTGTCTCACATATCTCGGTGGACACTCGTCAAAAAGCGGACGCATCTGTCGATATGGCTGCCGACACGCCTGCCAACAGGGCTGCTGACACGGCTGCTAACGACAGTATGAGGCACTACAGGCTTTCACCTTAAAATGTCTACAAGAGTGGTCACCCATATGCGTGTCCGTTTCTCAATGTGTTCCGATGACAGAGCAGCCAGTGGACTACCGGACTAGACGGCCGCAGACACATCTCTGCATTGTGGCTTTCTGAGCGCGCCTCTTTATGCATGTGGTGGAGGGATTCACTTTGAGATTTTTATTACTCCAACTTTTATTGCGAAAGCAATACTACTTGCACTTTCACGCCGTTGCGTGCCGCGGCCTGTGACCACCATCGTGCCGCGGCCGGTGGCCACCATCGCGCCACGGCGGTAACCACCATTGACCTTCATTTGACCTTGATTGCATTACATTGGATTAGATTGCATTAGATTATATTGGATTGGATTGTATTGTACTGGACTTTACTGGACTGGATTGGATTAGATTAGATTAGATTACATTGGATTGGATTGGTTTGGAATGGATTGGACTGGATTGGATTTAATTGCATTGCTTTGCATTGCATTGCATTGCATTGCATTGCATTGGATTGAATTGGATTGGATTGCATAATCGATGCATCACCACAAGTCTAACCACAAGCACCACCACCAGCTACACTACGAGCTGTACCATGGCGTACGTACGGATATTGCTTTCGCAATTACCGAGCTTAACCAAGCTAAGCCACAGATTTTCTTTTTTTCTTTTCGACTCTTCGTTTCTTTCTTGTGCGCTCAGTGTTCGTTTCTTACTTGTGTGCTCACTGAGCACCATTGTATCGCTTCCTTTCTATTGCCGATATAAACCCTGAGTGTAACAGTCTCTGATGACTGTGGTCATGAGTGGTCCCTATTTCTTGGGGAGCGGTTTTATGAGGAGGTTCTCCCTGATATGTTTCGGTAGCTGAGTTTTTGCGTCTCTTCACAGAGGTACGTTGACTGATTGATTTATATATTGACTGATTGATTGAAAACATGTTTATTTGCTCAATATTCTTAGAGCGCGTGGGTGGGCCGTCTAGTCCGGTAGTCCACTGGCTGTTGCTACTGCGCTGGCCCTCCCCACCAGCCAGTGCTGAAGGTCACGATCATCGCTGAGAAGAATAGCCTCCCACTGCTCCTCTGAGGGCTTGGAAATGGGGTCAACTAAGGGATTATATTGGCATGCTCACACTATGTGGTAGAGGTTAGCTACCTCTCCACAGTGTGGGCACTGCGAGGAGTATAGTGTAGGGTACCACTGGTGTAACTTAGCTGGCGTTGAGTGTGCGTTGGTTTGTAGTCTCCTAAGGGTGTTCTCTTTTAACTTATTGAGGGATTTATGTGGTGTTGGGTACTGCTTTCTGGCTGTTCTGTATGGCGCGAGACTGTCAGCATACACTGCTAAACCTATAAGGTCGCGGCACCCTTCATGGTCATCAGGGGGAGATGCCCGGTATAGAAGATCTCGAGCATGCCTTTAGGGGCTTCGTTTCCTCCTAGTAGGTCCAGGTGACCGGGAAACCAGATGATTGAGGCTTGGTTGGGTGTATGCTTAGTCAGCAATGATAAACTTGACCTGTTAATTAATGCGTTATTGAAGTTGCGACAGGCGCTCTGGCAATCAGTGAGCACAACGGCGTTGGGGTTAGATGCTACAGCCAATGCAATAGCTGCCTCATCTGCGTGAGCGAGGTTAGATGTTTTCATCGAGGCGTCGTTCAACATCGATCCTGAAGGCGTTGAGACCACAGCAGTCATGAGTCGATGCTTTAGCCCTGCTGCGTCCACGTAAAGGGTGTCTGTTTGCTGGTCCCATCTCTCCTGCACGGCTTCCCCTCTTGCTTTCCTCCTCTCGATCTTATATGCGGGATGCATATTCCGCGGAATGAGGTGCACGTTGATACGTCTTCTCACATCGCGTGGGACCTCTTCCCTTTGGTCTGTTGTATATGGCAGATTAACATGAATCTTCTCGAGCAGTTCTCTGCCGGGTTTTGTCAGTGTCCATTCCTAGTTGGTATAGACAACGTTCATCTGTGCGCAAAACTCAAAAAAAAAAAGTAAATGCGCATACCTGGCTTGCCGGGTCAGTTGACACCACAAACGCACTTCGGGCACCGTGGCGGTAGTGAGAGAAATGTGCGCTGCTAGTCTTTGCGTTGAAAAAATATTTGCAGAAATGCACCACCGGAACAATAGGCTGCCGCCTTTCATCGTGCTCATGGCATTGGCGTTGATGACGTTGTTGACTCTTTTGAGTTTGGGAACAGAAAAGCGCATTAATGGCTGCCTGTGCCAGTGGACACTTCAATCGCGCTTTCAGGTAATTCGCAGGTGGTGTGCAGCTGAAGAAAAAATGCTTTCGTGCAATATTAGCTGCTTAGCATTCATAAACGACAGGCAATTTCCTTATTACTCACAGATATGAAAAATATTCAGTTATTCCAAAAGTATTTCCCGCGGTCTTCACCTGACGCCTACAATATGTGTAAAGGCCAGTAGTTCAGGGAAATTAAGTGCTCTTTAATGTTTGAAATTTTCTGATATCGCCCCACCTACGGGGCTATAACAAAAGCGGTCGGGGCAAACTACGACGCTGTCCGGGATTGAAACTATAAATGATTCCTGCAAAGAATGCGCATGAACTTTTCTTCATTGACGTCTCGAAAATATTTTAGTGCCAATTAGAATGCCAGACACAGTCCAAAGAACGAACTCGACTCTCTTTCGTTGACCCACTATTGTCGGTTTAAAAACCGTGGTCTGCATAAAGCTTGGTTAGACGACTTTTGCTTAATTTTCATCCTTCGACGCTTTTTTTTTCTGTGTTAGGGACGAATTAGCTGTTGTCTTTTTGCTCAGTTGTACTGAGCAGTCATGCGATTTGGTTGAGTTTGTACCTCCTGAACACGAGGTTTTGAGTGTGGGACCTTCAAGAATAGCTTGAAGGCTTTATTAAAAAAACTGTTTAGCCTACCGCACGTAGTGCAAGGCTGATATTATCATAACCTTATGTAGTGTTCGTGCTGTCTCTATTCTCTTTTTTTTTCTGGTGTTTCGCTATGGGCGGCGCCATGGAAACACACTATTGGTGACAGCAGCTCATCTTGCGGTTTCCGGAAATTTTTTCATCTATTCTCTACCCTAGGCGTCATTCAGTGCATTTCTCTTAAATATTAAGACTGTTTTAGAGAGCAAAAGCGGAGAGGGCTTGATGGGAAGTAATGAAACTGTTACCATTTCCTATGTTGCTCCAGAGCACCTGAAAGTAGCGCTTTGCGGGACGTGTTCCCAGCTGCCAAAATAAATTCCTCGTAAGACCTAAAGGCGCAAGAATTCGTAATTCTGTGGATGAGAATAGCGATAACCTAAAATAATAGCTGCATCCCAAGCAGCGCAGGTGATCAATCGGCCCAGTGCTGAAAGCGTATGGTTTCACTCTACTTCTATGTAGGACTGGCATTTGCCAATACGTTCTCAATATTGAGCCGACTGCCCGCGCTGCCTTACTTACGTTACTTACGCATGGTCGGTTGAGCTTGATGGTTGCAGGTAACGTGGCGTGTAGAGTTTTGCACCTTTCTGCCGCTCTTTCGTTCTCGAAGGCTCTTTTCGCAACTTTTATTTCTGCTTAAAAACAACCGGAGAGATAAGCCATTGACGGAATTGCGTAAAACATAGCCACATCACAGCAGGTAAATATCAAATGAATACGATTGCACATCGAAAAGGCTGGGAGTGCAAAGATCGAAAATATAGTGTTTTCTCTTACGTTGAGTTTTGCACCACTTGCCCGAACCTGAGATAGAGACAGTAACAACGAAGGAATCAACGGTAAGCTGATCGGTCTATTTTTGCTGTCATTGACATCATGCTTCTTGTGGACCAAGGCAATATTAGCGTTCTCCCGAATTCCTGTTCGCGTCAGGCGATGAAGCATTGCGTGTTGTTATGGTGTAGGATGGAACAGAAAAACATGAACTTACGATTCTCCTAACACACCGACTGACTGTCCTCCTATTTCACGTTCGCGCATTCAAGCGCTCGCGCCACGCTTCGTCTTCGTTCCTTATTTGCGGCTCGATCTCTTCGTCCTCTTATGCAGTAACAGTATACAGGGCGTCCTGTTTTTTAGAACATCTCTTCACCACCGTTGAATAGATCAGTGGTTATTTAATCCTCACAAGCGGCTTTACCCTGGTGCTTGTATTCCTTTCAAAGCATAAATACTTAGCGAGCGCATCGCGCACGCGTTCCATGGAAACGCCACCAAACAAGCAGCAGTGTTTCCAGTCTCAAGTCCGCGCCGCAGTTGATCCACAAGCAGGGTTTTGAGTTTGACCCGACGCCGTGGCTGAGTCCTTAAAGAGCTTGTCTACTGAGCCGGAGTACCCAGGTTCGAGCCCGGCCTCGTCGGCCACGTTTCGATTCAGGCAAAACGCAAAAGGCACCCATGTGCTTTGCGATGTCAGTGCAGATTAGGATCCCCAGATGGCCTGAAATATTCTCGAGGTCTCCACTACAGCAGCTCTTGCTCTTTTCGTCTTTCGTTCTCACCTTTTTCCTTATCCTTGCGGCGCGGTTCGGGTGTCCACCGAGATAAGTGGGACAGTTACTACGCCATTCCTTTTCCTCAAAAACCAACTGTCTTTTTGCCATTTCTGCGATCGGTGTGGTGATAAATACTTTTATTTTAACAGAGGGGTTGGGAACAAACAGGTGCTTGGGCGCTTGCACGTTCCAGCTACATTCAGATGTTCATGTTCGTAGGGTTAATGGCGTCCGCAGCCCGGTCCGTGGCGGTCTTCTGCCGGACCGGGTCCTCAGAGCGCAGCAGGCTCTCCCAGTCCTTCCAGCTGGTGAGGCGCTCCAAGCTCCGCGGAAGAGGATCTGCCGGGGAACTGTGGCGGTGGGGTAGTTGCAGAGGGTGGAAGAGGGGCTGGTGAGCGTTTGGTTTTGTGGTTTCCTGGTAATTATCGAATGAGTGATGTGGTTGATACAGCTGGCTCTCTCGAGGCAAAATTTTAGAGGCCTGTGTACTGCGCGATGTCAGCGCACGTTAAAGAACCCCAGGTGGTCGAAATTTCTGCAGACTACGGCGTCTCTCATATCCTGTGTGGATTTGGGACGTTAAGTCCCATAAGCCTGAGTCGGCTCACTTAATGTGTGCATGCACTGCCTGGACAAATCCGACGCGGGGGCCTCCTGTGACCGTAGTATCAGGCTTCGAGCTGAGCTATCGGCGGCCTTGCTGCCGGTGTTTCCCGAGTGCTCAGGCACCCAGAGTAGCTCCACGTGGCTGGGCGGGTTTGCACCGGGCGAGATCAGTATGCAAATAGTAGGGACATGAGGTCACCCCAGCGCGCAATTTAGCATTGCAGTTTTATGATGTGTGAGAATATAACGGGCTTGCGGGTTGGCAATCGCAAGGGCGATCGCTGCCTTCTCAGCTAGTTCTGAGGAGGAAATCGAGGCCAGAGGGAAAGTGACAAGGGATTGAAGGGTTTGGCCCACCACGGCCTCCGCCTCTTCCTCGCACGAGCACGCGGCGTCCGCCAACAAGGCGTACTCCTTGCACTGTGAATGCCCAAGTCGCTTCCGGCAGCTTTCTAGCAATCCTCATGTGACAGAAAGAGACAGGGAGAGAGAAAGAGAGGGGTAAAAAATAAAAGTGCAAGGAGACTGCTCCATTAATGCTCAATTTATTAGTTACTGTTTTGTTTGTGCAACATCCTTTTTGTGGCTGAATGGCTTGATTCCGCCACAAACGACATCGACGTAAGCTTTAAACCTAGGCCTCAATGTGGAAATTCACGATGGTAATATCACTGTAGGGAGTCGAACAAACATAAGTATACATTACTGCTGCTCTGTACTGTTCTCTGTTCTCTGTGCTGCTCTATATTCTCACGCGTGGTTCAGTACGTTTGGCACGGTTGGGTACGTCAAAGTAGGCGACTGCAGCGGATGTCGGTACCAGCCCAAAGCGGAGCATTCGCTTGCCCCCACACTTCGGCTTCTTTCTTTTCTCAAGGCGAGCTCGCGCACATTCCGCGCTGTCGTGTTTCCACGAGAACGATGACGACGAATAGACGGTGCCATTACTCCCCGGCAAAAATAAACATCGTCCCGATGCTGGGAGTGAGTGCAGTGGTCGGAAGGACTGAACGGGATTAGTGGGCGAGGCTACCACTCGTGATAAGGCTTCAGGCGGACCATGTGAACCACTTCAGGGCACGGAGACCGTCGGGACTTCTGAAATCCATCGGGAATGACCTCGTAGTTGAGGTCGCCCAATGACCTGACCATGCGGTATGGTCCGAAGTAGCGATGGAGGAGTTTTTCGCTCAGTCCTCATCGCCGAATGGGGAACCACACCCACACACGGTCGCCAGGCGTATAATGGACGTCATGACGGCGCCGATTGTAGCGATCTACATCTCGAAGTTGTTGGTCCTGAATTCAAACTTTGGCCAATTGGTGAGCCGCTTCGGCGCGTTCCAGGAACGTGAGGTATTAGTGCGAAGGCTAGAGTCGTCAAAATTTGGTAACATTGCGTCGAGCATCGTCGTCACTGCACGGCCGCAAACGAGGTGGAATGGGGACATCTGCGTTGTTTCTTGCATGGCCGTATTGTAGGCGAAGCTGACATAAGGGAGCACTTCGTCCCAGGTTTTGTGTTCAATATCGACGTGCATGGAAATCATGTCAGAAAGGGTTCGGTTCAGTCTTTCAGTCAACCCGATCCCCTGTTGGTGGTACGACGTTGTTCGGCGGTGGTCGGTATGACTGTAAACCAAGATCTCCTGCAGCAGCTCAGCCATGAACGCAGGGCCTCTCTCAGTTATCAGCAGTTCAGGTGCCCCATGGCGGACTGCGATCTCATGCACGAAGAACTTGGCGACTCCTAAAGCGGTGCCGCTGGGTAGAGCTGACGTTTCTCCGGAGCCCTCCACTACGGCGTCTCTCATAGCCTTAGTCGCTTTGGGACGATAAACCCCATAAACCAACCAACCAACCGTTTCTGCATAGCGGGTAAGATAGTCTGTCGCGACAATTATCCATTTGTTGCCAGAGTTCGAACGTGGGAACGGATGTCCCACGTGATCCATTTGTTGCCAGCATGTCCATTCCTATTTGTTGGAAGGGCCTTGTGGGTGGTCTAATGGGCATCAAGAACCTAGCTTCTTTGGTTGACGGCACCTTGCGACGCTGACAGGCTCGGCACGTTCTGACATAGTGAGCGACATCAGCACGGAGACGAGGCCAGTAGTAATTCTCTTGAATTCTGGCTAGCGTACGGGCTACGCCAAATGTCCAGAAATGGGTTCGTCATGAGAGGCTTGGAGGATTTCATTGCGAGGCTAGCCGGTACGACGATTTGGTATTGCGTATTGTTTGGAGCGAAATTTTCTTGACCAGAAGACCATTGCGGATGCATAAAGATGGTAACACGCGCCTGAAAGCGCGCGGGGCGGTCGTGTTGCTGCCGTTGAGAAATTCCATTACATTTCGAAGTTCGAGGTCGGCGCATTGTTGGTCAGCGAGGCAGGAGGCGCTGAGAGCACTCAGTAAGATGTCGTCATCATTACAGGCGTCGGTAGAAGGATCTACTGGGGCACGGGACAGACAATCGGCGTCAGAGTGCTTGCGGCCGGATTTGTACACGAGAATGGTGTCGTATTCCTGGAGTCGCAGACTCCATTGGACGAGGCGAGCGGACGGGTCTTTGAGGCTTGCGAGCCAGCATAAGGCATGATGATCGGTCGCCACCTTAAAATATTTGCCGTAAAAGTACGGTCGGAATTTCGGAGCGGCCCATTCAATGGCAAGGCATTCTTTCTTGTTAGCAGAATAGTTTGATTCGGCTGGTGACAAACACCGACTTGCGTAAGCGATTACTCGTTCTTAACCTGCTTGGATCTGGACCAGGACAGCACCTAAGCCGATGTTGCTGGCATCAGTATGGAGCTCCGTGTCGGCGTTTACGTCGACTTCCCCACAAAGTGAAGAATTGTGCTGCACTTTAGTAACTAATGCTTTTATTAATCCCATAGAACAACCAACTCGCACAGAGCGGGATACATCTACACTCATTGAGATTTTTATCACCAATGCTACAAATTTGCCCATCAGTTCAGGTGTTCTTCAAACACACATTAGTGACCATTTACCTATATATTCAGTGCTTAGTCATAAAAAGTTCCAATTAAGAGACGCGAGACCGACTGTAGGTACATTCGGGGCGATAAATGAAGATACCCTGGGGTCTTTTCATAATTTAGTTTTAGAGATATCATGGGAGAGTGTTCTTTCAAGCGCTGATGCGGGGAGCCTTATAACATCTTCATAGACAAATTTATAAAGGTGTATAATGATTGCTTCCCTTCAAAGCTCGCAAGCGGCCACCCAAGGCACGCAAACCTTGGATTACACCTGAATGTGTCAAAGCCATAAAGCTGAGAAATGTTCTTTATCAAAAGTTTGCGAAATCCAGAAACGAAAACGATTTAGATGACTTCAAAAAACACAGAAACAGGACGAACAGCCTATTACGGAGAATTAAAAAAGAGTACTTTGAAAACCTTTTCATGCAGGACAGGAAGCAAACCCCGGAAATCATTTGGAAAGGATTAAATACACTCCTAAATCGGCACACTGGTGCAATTTATAGCCCGATGGAGATAAGTATGAATGGCACAACTCTTGCAGGAGAAGAATTAGCTAAAGCTTTTATTGATTTCTTCACATCTGTGGGAAATAGCCATCATGACCCAAGCTGCATGAACATTATGCACCAACCAACAGAAGAGACTGCATTATTATTCCCAGTAACTGCAGATGAGGTTGTGTCTACAATCTTATCTCTAAACAATGCTACCAGTACTGATGTAGATGGTTTGGAGATTCGGCCACTTCAACATGTTGCTACTATTATAGCCCCTGTTTTAGAGTACATCATTAAGCAAATATTTTCATAAGGCCAATTTCCTCGCCGGCTCCAAGTGGCCAAAGTTACTGACATTTTTAAAGGTGGTGAGAAATGTAACATGTCTAACTACAGGCCAATTACAATACTCCCTGTATTCTCCAAGGTCGTTGAGAAGCTAATACACGTACGAATGAACTCATTCTTAACCAAGCATCAGATTATGACACCGTATCAGTTTGTGTTCACCAAAAAACGCTCTACAGAAAGCGGCTTGCTAGTGCAAAAAGAAATCATTCTTAACGCCTTCGAACACCAATTGTAGTCACTTGGAATTTTCATAGACTATTCAAAGGCATTTGACAAAATAAATCACGTTACACTATTAACAAAATTGGAATATTATGGCTTCAGAGGCTGCTTCCTTTCTCTTATTAAATCCTACCTACAATACCGTCAACAAAGGGTGCACATAAATAACTCTTGCTCCAGCTTCAAACCATTGCTACATGGCGTTCCGCAGGGAAGTATTCTCGGGACACTACTTTTCAACCTATATAATAATGACCTTGTTAAAATAGATTTAAATACATCATTTATTATTTATGCTGATGACAGAAGCTTATTTAAATATTGTCCTGCAACATGGTCTTTCAGTCATAGAGGTGGTAACAGTAATAAAGACCTTAGCTGTTCTTTTTCATGAGAATATGCAGTGGAACGCACACACTGACCTCGTTCACTCCAAACTATCCCGAATAGTTGGTATTCTTGCACGTTTTCGTTACTTTCCGCCTAAGCACATTAACTCTTTCGGTCCTGGATTTTTTATTTCGGCCGTAATTTTTTTGCGCCGCGTTTTTACAATGCCTAAGGCCCCATAACCACGCAGTAAAAATTTAAAGCTTGTGGTGCGAGTATTAATTGATTTACTGGTATGGTGTCAAAATCGGACATCGGGGCTTAATGGGTGCAAAATGCTAGTGGGACCGCTTCGGTAACCGCAACCGACAAGAAAGAAATTAGCGAAAAAATTTCTTATTTTGCAGTGTGGAGACCTATACAGAAGCTTTTTTTACTTTGTAAGGGATAGATAATCTCGCAGTTTCCACAAAAAGACTTCGCTCGCTCCTGTTTACCTTGCGTTTTGTATCATACCTCCGCGTTGTTGTTCCTGCCAGGTTTGTGTTCCAGATTGTGTACGTCACGTCAACAGCTCACATGTTCAAAACTTGCGTAGCCTTCCTGGAAGGCGACTGTGGTCAAGATAAAGGCTTTCCTCGAATCTGTAACGACCTCCTCTGTCGAGCTTCACGAAGCACTTCCGTAGCGCCCAGCGCGAAGGTCCGCAAATCTAAGTTCTAAGCTTGCGCGCGGCACACTCCATCTCGCTTGCGCTTGTTTTCAAATCAGCTGTTTGCTATAGAAGAATTCATAAAGTGGAACATAATCTCGTCGTGTCTGTGTCTTGACCGAATAATGTTCCCTACAGGTGACAGGAAATTCCCTCTCATCCATAGGCTTATGAGTACGGGATATCTCTCGGCCGGGGAGAAAGCAGAAGCTGATTATCAGCACACCAAATACCCTTTCTCAAGAAAACACAGCCAAACACGCTGCATTGATCCGAGCGTCGAGGGCGCGCCACACGTGCTGCACGAGCGGCGGAGCGCGAGTTTCAGTGTAAATACCCCGGTCGCTTCTTGCAGGTCAGTGTCGAGGCTCACAGCTCACGGGAACAGGAGAGAGGTAAAAAAAAGGAATAAAAGCGCAAGGTCAGGCGTGCATTTGTTCTCGCTATTCCTTTGGTCCGGTTGCTGTTCGCCGACATACGCATTGCTCAATCCCACGACATACGCCCAGGCTCAATCCGAATATTCACCATGTATAATAGCGAAAAATTTCCATTTTCCAATTCATCAAAAGCAAATTTTAAGATTTTGTCCATTTTCTGCAATGAACATTCATGTCAGCAGTCCAAAAAGGCCGTTAGTATAGGTGCATCTGCTAAAATACTAGCGGATTCTATTCTACAAAGATGACCTATCATAACTCAATGGCCACCGTTGGCAACCGTTGAGCCCTGATGGTGTCAAAATCGCACATGTCAAAAATGTGTTCAAACGCAGCGTCTACGCATTCAGTAATATTTCCGAAGGGGATGTGAGCTTGGATAGGCGTTTCACACAACATATAAAAATCTGAGCGCAGAAGAAAGAATCGTTAGTGAGATAAAATGAACAAATTTGCTACACCTCGACTTCTTCACTCCATGCCTCCCACACTGCTACTTCTTCCTTAGACCGCACAGCTCAATGGAAGTCTGTGAACAGCAATGTCGATAGCAGCAGCGATCCCTAAGGAACTATTGTATTAAAAATTAATAGTATTTTGTTCTGTTACTGAGACGTGAGCGTAATATTTGTGTTGTGGTGTCAATTGACACCGCCAGGGCCGAAAGGGTTAAATTACTTTTGTATAACTCCCTTTTCGCATCCACATTATCGTATTGCTACTTGATATGATATGGGGCACAACGTACACAAACTTGTCCAAAATCTATCGACTCCAGAAAAAAGGTGTAAGAATTATTTCAAATGAACTCAATGACGCACACACAAAACCTCTTTTTGATGAGCTTAAATTACAACCATTACCGAACTTGTTCAATGCACTTCTGTTAAAACGTCATCATGCCTTTCATCTAAATAATGACCCTTTCCTTGAAAACCTTGCGACCCTGTCTCCATTGGCGAAAGCATATAGCACACGAAGCCGTCAGACATGGAAGATTCCTCACACCCGTACTAACTATGGCCGCCAAATGCTGATGTACACACTACCACACGCTCTTAACTCTTCTGATAACACGTCCAAGTGACATATCAATCAGTGTATGTGTAATTACTCAAGACATTAACACTCGCAATTCTTAACCCGCAATGTTAGCCTGATCACTTAACATGTTTTTATGATTATGTAAAGCCGTCGCCATATATATATTGCTTTTCTTTATATCGCTATCTCTTTTTGTCCACTGCTGTATTGATCTGTGAACGGAGTGCTGGCCTTTGTCAAGCCGTTACAGGCTTTTTGCTAGCACCCCGTAGCATCACGAGTTTTGTAACATCATTGTTGATGCATAAAAAAATTTTAATTTCAATTTGAAAGTGAGCCAGAACGGGAGGCGCCTGCAGGAGGCTTTGAAGGCTGCGGAATGCATTTTTTTGCGCGGCTTCCCATCTGAAAGCGGTGTCCGTCCTTGTTAGGCGCGTCAGCTGCTCGGCAATGCGAGCAAAAGCTTTCACGAAGCGACGGTAATACGCGCACAATCCAAGAAAACGGCGGACAGCTTTAAGGTCTTGCGGCGGCGGAAAATGGGCAATAGCTGTTGTTTTTTCAGGACCAGGCTTAACAGCGGCTAGATTCACAACGTGCCCTAAGAACTTCAGCTCTGTATACTCAAAGTGGCATTTCTCATTTTGAAAATTGAGAAATGAGAAATGCCACTTTGCATATACAGAGCTGAAGTTCTTATTGCTTGTAGAACCAATTCGAGGCGGTGAAGATGCTCCTGGAAAGTCGGGGCGAAGACGACAACATCGTCAAGATAGACGAGACATGTCTGCCATTTTAAATCGGCAAGGACGGTACCCATGAGGCGTTGGAAGGTTGCCGGTGCGGAGCACAGTCCAAAGGGCATGGCCGTAAATTCATACATGCCATCTGGAGTAATAAAAGCTGTTTTTTCACGGTCCCGCTCATCGACCTCAATTTGCCAGTAACCTGACTTCAGGTCCATCCATGAAAAGCATTTCGCGCTACAGAGGCCATCCAGAGCGTCGTCAATCCGGGGGAGAGGATAGACATCCTTTTTGGTGATTTTGTTACAGCGACGGTAGTCTACACAGAACCGCAATGTTCCGTCTTTCTTGTTCACAAGGGCTACTGGCGCTGCCCAGGGACTCCGGGAAGGACGAATTACGTCGTCGCCGAGCATTTCCTTGACTTGGCGGCCAATAGCGTCGTGTTCAGCGGGAGACACTCGGAAGGGGGACTGTCGGAGAGGGTGCACGTTATCGTCCATAATAATGCGATGCTTCGCTAGGTGAGCTCGTCCAACACGCGATGATACCGAGAAGGTGTCGACGTAGCGCAGAAGATCTTTAACTTGTTCCTGCTGCGTCGGGGAGAGTGCTGGATTGACATCGAACGTGAAACCAGTGACTGGGATCTGCTGTTCCAACAACGATATTGTGGAAATACTGGATGTGCTGCTGACATGGGCGATGGCATGAACGTGAGCCACAACGGTTCCCATCTTCAGATGTTTGTGTGCACCACCGAGTTATCAGCACGTCTGTTGTTCCGTTGACGAGATTAACGACTCCTCTGGCGACAGCAAGGCTCCTGGCAAAAAGCAAGATATGGTTGCCTTCCGCGACGCCTTCGAAATTCCGCACAGTCTTGGCGCCGACAGAAACCATGAGACTTAACGTGGTGGAATGGTGACGTGGTCATCCAGGGTGCAAAGTGCGGTCGGATGGTCTGAATCTCTGTGTATTGCGTTCTCTGTGGAGAAACACACGGCCTTTGGCTGGAGGTCGATGACCGCACCATTCTCGGTCAAGAAATCCATCCTGAGAATGACTTCACGTGAACAATCTTCGAGTATAACGAACGTTGCCAGGTAGGTTGCGCCTGGAACTCGTACTCTTGATGTGCAAGTCCGGGTCGGTGTAACTAAGTGACCCCCGGCTGTACGAATATGAGGGCCCATCCACGGAGTGGTGACCTTTTTCAGAGTTGCGGCGAAATTTCCACTGAGGATAGAGTAATCTGCCCCTGTGTCGACGAGCGCAGTGACGTCTGTTCCGTCAAGAGAAATGCTGAGGTTTGCTGTCGTAGACGTCGTGTGAGAGGTACGGCGCGGTTTTCGGTCACGGCTGCGGTGCGGCGCGGGTTGGCTTCGATTCGTCAGGTGGCATTCACGTCGAGTCGGCGTATCACGGTGTTGGACGGCAGTCGGTCGTGGCATCAGGTGGCTACCTAGTTGCGGCGTAGCCGGGTCTTGTATACTGCGTCAATGAGCAACCTCCCCCTCAAGCATTGCTGCTTTTAGTTTTCCTGGCGGGGGCTTGGCGACCTTCCCCGCGGAAAGTCAACGTAAGACCGAGGAGGAGAAGAGAAACGACGTGCGGATGGCGATCTGCGTGTCCCGCTGGCAGAATCGGCCAGATAGTCGTTGATAGCCCTGCGTCGCGGCCCAGGCTGCGGACGGGGTGCATCGGCAGGGAACCCTTGCAGGCCCATCTGACGATACCTGCAATTGCGGTAAAGGTGTCCAGGCTCACCGCAGTGATAGCAGAGTGGACGGTAGTTGGGAGTGCGCCAGATGTCACTTTTACGGGCGGAATACGCTGGAGCAGGACGAGCAGGTGCTGGCGGCCGAAAAGGGACCGGAGTTTCCTGAAGGCGACGGCGGTGGTGCGCGACGAGCAACAGCGGCGTATGTGATTAGCGGTGGGGCTGTAGACGGCTGAAAGGGAGCTGGGATTATAAGCGCCTGTTGCACCTCTTCCCGAATAACCTCGGAGAGGGTAGAAGGCGTTGGCGCAGGCGGCGTAGCCGGGGACAGCTTCTGGAGCTCCTCGCGAACGACAGCGCGTACGATTTCGCGGAGCACGTCAGTAGTATTGATTTCAGTGGCTGCCGCAGTCATGGCGAAAGGCTGACGCTCGTATTGCCGCAACCGCATATCGAGTGTCTTTTCTATGGTGGTGGCCTCCGACAGAAATTCTGCTACCGTGCTCGGTGGATTGCGAACCAGACCGGCAAAGATTTGCTCTTTTACACCTCGCATAAGGTACCGAAGTTTCTTCTGCTCGGTCATATCCGGGTCAGATCGACGAAATAACTTCGCCATCTCTTCGAAGTACACAAGCACACCTTCATTTGGGAGCTGAATTCGAGACTGAAGGATCAGTTCTCTTCGAAGCACCGTGGTGAAATACTTCAGGAACTGCTCTTTAAATACATTCCACGTTGTTCTGGACGACTCCCGGTTCTCAAACCCCGTACGAGCTGCACCCTCCAGCGAAAAGAATACGTGTTGAAGCATGGAGTCATCTGCCCAGGTGTTGTATCGGGCCACACGTTCAAATTTCTCCAGCCAGTCTTCCGGGTCTTCGCCTCGAGAACCTTGGAAGATCAGTGGCTCCCGAGGCTGCTGCAGCACAACGGAAGGTGCACTAATCGTCGTCTGCATGCCTATTTCGGGCTGGACGGTCGTCGACGATGGCGCTGGACGAACCGATTGGGTCGAACGAGACTCCAGGAGCCCAAACTCGGGTTGAAGGCCTTGGAACCGGCGGCTGCCGTGGTGTACAGGCGTCACCTCGATGGCAGATGACCCTCGAGGACTCGAATCCCTGCTTGCTCGGGGAGTCCGAGGCATGGAATGCGTTACCCAGCACCTCCACCAGATGCCACGCGTGGTTCAGTACGGTTGGCACGGTTAGGTACGTCAACGTAGGCGACTGCAGCGGACGTCGGTACCAGTCCAAAAGCGGAGCATTCACTTGCCCCCACACTTCGGCTTCTTTCTTTTCTCAAGACGAGCTCGCGCGCATTCTGCGCTGTCGTGTTTCCACGAGAATGATGACGACGAATAGACGGTGTCAATATTGTTGCCTGCTCTGATAAAACCTTTAATAACTCAGTGAGTTCTCCTGACAACAGTCGGCCCTGCTAGAGCCAAAATCATCCATTTTAAAAACTTGGCCGAGCTGAGCCTGTACCATTACACCATATATAAGCTGTTGTGAGCTTAGCAAGGTATTTCGCAAATTTTTTAATCATCTCAGCAAATAAGAAGGAATGGCTGTTGACATATAAGACATATAAATAGTTTGCTATAAATCTTCGTCTTTAGCCATGCATTTTATGCTGAATTTTTTTTCGGAGACCCCGCAACTGAGTAGAAATGCGCTAATACTGATGCTACTAGCCATAGTGATCCTGGAAGCACTGTCTTGGTAAACAAAAATTGTTGCCAAAGTAACAGCGCGAATTTTTTTGTGGTGTCAACTAACTCCACCAAGGAGGGAAGGGTTAACTGCACAAGTAAAATTATGATCCCTTATACTGAAAAAGTAAGTCTGGATGTCACAGTATATTTCTATTTTTGATAGAGATTGACAGAAATGCATAATCGTGAAGGCTAACAATGCGCGCTGGCAAGCTGGCGCCCCAGATAAGCGGATAGGAATTTCGTGTCACCTTAACCCTTTGAGGGTCGAATTATTTTGAAGAAAACTTTCCCAGGTGGTCAAATTACTTTATTGCGGATCTTGAATCTACAAAATGTATATAATCGAGAATAAATACTAAAAAAAAATTAGGAACAGTACTTTGGTGACAGCATCACTCACAACTGGAAAATGTTCAATAGAATAGAATAGCAACGGTGATAAGCAAGCTAAGAGCAGCACCAATAAAGATAGAAATCAACTTTCGCCGCCTCTGCAAAACAGTGCGCACAAAGAGAAAACACGTTTCGCGCGACTCCGTTGCGATCCCGCGGCGGAATCGAAACCACGTAGGCGCGTTGCCACAGAGGGCGAGAATACCTCGCGAGCAACGGTGATAAGCAAGCTAAGAGCAGCGCCAATAAAGATAGAAATCAACTTCGGCAGCCCCTGCAAGATAGTGCTGACAAAAAGAAAACTCAAATTTCGCGCGACACCGTTGTGATCACGCGGCGAAACCAAACCTACAAAAGGGGTGTTGCCGCAGTCTGTGCCGCCGCGCTAAAGCTCATAAGTTCTGCTTATCTCCGTAAGAAGGCAGCACAAAATTCAAACACTTCTTGTAAGTCCTAAGAGGTGGCAGCACCCCCCAGTGAGCACGCATTGTTCTTTTGGCGCAAAATTTCAAACGGACGATCGAAACCGTACCTGTACGGCAAAGACCTTGCGGGACAGAAAACCGCCGCCGTACATATACGGCAAAAACCTTCAAAGGGTTAATAGTGGGTAGAAATCTCTTTCGAGTGTTTGTATTTAGAAACATTATTTTTGTATTGTGCCCTAATTTTTTTTCACTTCGGAAGTCGTCAATGCCTACAGGAAGAAACGGCATATGCTAGCTGTCTTTTACAAGTAACGTGTTTATTTACCCACCTAACTTGAACGGACCGTCGGTGGGGTAGTTCTGGCCACTGCAGCGCGCGCATTGTGTGACATCGAAAACCTTAAGATGGTGTGTTGCAAGTCTTACTAATATGGTTGTACTTATGTTTTTCCTACTCTGAGTTTTAGTAGAAAGTCAAATCTACCAGGACAGAAATTGTAGAAAGCTTTGTACATGATTCTTTACCCAAAATTTCTCCAGGTGGCAGCCTTCCAATCCGACATAGACAAATGCATAGCGAACGCCGCCACAGACGATGTAAAGGTAAGCTTTAAGCCTCTGCGACAATGTTGAAACGCACAATGGTTGGTATTTTGGTCGAGGGAAATCGACACCCTGGTCGTGGTTGTAAACGATCCGCCTGTTGGCAAGCTTTTTACGCAAGACCCAGTTTAACCGCTGTGGACGACCTAATCTCTCAGTTAACCTCGTCGGCGTTCTGTAAAATCAAGTAACTATAGATTACCACTCCAGCAGTCTCACTTTCAGCCGAGAAAATCCACCGCCAAAGCAAGCTGGCTCCTAAGATGGTCACTAGTGGCCGTAGCAGTCTTTCAAATCCAAGTGATGGAAGCTTAAACAACCATTGACGCATTTCTCTCAAGCTCTCTGTCGTCGATGTCATCATATTTATTTCTGTAGCCTGGTCGGCAAATCCGACAATGTGTGCCAAGTTGTACATATGCAGAAGCCCTTTAAAGCAATACGTATTGCATGTAGACACCAAGACGCTTGTGTAGATTTTATTTTTTATAGAAAAACGTAGAGCGGCGTTACTGGAAAACGAGCTGACGGCTTCAAAAAGCTGTACTGCTGGGTATAGCTCTGAATCAATCATGGAGAAGCTTCATTACAGACGGAAAGTGGTCCTCATTTACGGTCGAGGCCACAGTGATGAAAAAATGGAGCTTTTTCCGCCGCCAGAAGTTCTTGTGTAGCGACTTGTTTCTTCAGATTTCTACATAAAGTCATCACAACTGGCTAGACGCACTCTTCTGAGCCCTACAGCGATCGTAAGGTTCCATATAACAGCTGCGTAGTAAAGCCCCTCGGAATCGCATTGCAAAAATAGGCGATTATGCCGGACTGCCCAGGTTCTACAATGACCTCGACCGTAAGCTGCCCGCTGTGAGGTGTTTTAAACTAACCCTGGGATTGCACAAGGAGCAGAAGTGGTCAGTTTAAGACGCGGTTAACGTATCATGGCTGATAGTCAGATATTCAACTAACCCTGGGATTGCTCAAGGAGCAGAATTTGTCACCTTAAGACGCAGTTAACGTATCATGACTCAAAGCACTGTTAATACTACAAGCCTTCGCACGTGAAGTTTCCAAAAATTGCATGATGTCATTACGTCATGTCATTACGTTAGAGAATTATACCACAGAAAGTGAAAAAAAAGCTTTTGAAGAGGTCGTGGGCAATAACTAAAATGTAGGGACTTCAGTTCGTCTGGGCAATGCGTTCGTCATTGGCGGGGGCAAAGAGGTCCTGTGTTTTGAGAAGGAAGTACCGGTAAGAGAGAGAAGGGTGTGATGTTTGAAGGGCGCTCAGATGGCGAAAGCTATATTGATAAGACTTGCCCAGGCGTGGGTATTGCGACCGAAGACATTCGAAAAAGGACTGGGGCATTAGACATGGTAAAAGTGCGATAACTACATAGGCCAGATCCGCAGAATGAAATCTGTGTTTGTCGAAAGGATGGTGAGAAGGCAAACAAGATCGTGAAAAAGCCTTTTCGCCAAGCACAGGAGACTGACAGGCATGTTAAGAGGAATACTTGTTTATCACAAGAAAGAGCAATTACCAAATCGAGCAGGACGGCGGTACCAAATGCGAGCAAATGCAAAAAGAATAGAGAAAGGCCGAAAACAAAAGAATAAGAAATGACACAGAAATATGTAGTTGTTTCTTAAGAATGCGGGAATAAAGAAAGAAACAACGAAAGAAATGAACAAAAAACATGAAATTGGGAAAAAATGGGGGATGGGGAGCCAAGGGTCACTTTGAAATGACAGCAGGAGGTACAAAATGAAAGATAAAACTATATCAATATGTTTAAAACAAAAATGTTGAACAATGAAGAAAAGAAAGAATGTCTCTAAGAAAAGTACACAAATGAATCAAAATAAAACAAAGAAAAAAGGAGGAAAAGTAGCAATTAATAGGTGGTTGAAAAATGTGGAAGGCCGCTGCACTGTTCGTGTTCCTCTCGTGATGTTATTTCAGGTGCAAGGACTGCGACAGAATATACCTGTAGGATTCAAAGTTTCCGTTGGAGACTTTACCGCTCCTTGCTCTGAGCTTTCTAATTCGGGGATTGGGAATGTCCCTATTTTCTACCTTGGAAAGAGTTGCAGCCTGACTGGAGATTGAATACCTTGAGTTCATCGGGCTTACGACCGCTTTCATTATTTAAAGGTGTTCTTGCAAGGCTCTTGGAAGGTGCGTTCCTGTCTCAGCATGATGGCCATTAAGACTCCTCTGTCTACGGCATGTTCTTTCGGATGGAAGGAGCATAGAAGCATGCAAATAACTTTAGACTACAGGCATTTAAAGATAACCGTTTGATCGAACACGAAGTCGATTCCCGTGCTTACAATTGCATTGTTTTCTTTGTCAATGTCTGTAGGTCTTACGTGTGTTTGTAGAGCTCGAGCTCATTGTCAGCGGGGGTATCTTATCGTGCCTAGCGTGTGCTATGATATATATAGGTCACTTTGACACAAGACGCTATTCTCTACCGCCGTAATTATTTAGAACACAAAGCTAACATATCTGTTAAGCCAGCTGAAAAATGCCGCAGCATAGTCACCCTCAAAGCCAAAAATTACAAAAAAGAGGCCCACAGGCAACTCGACAACCCTTCGTACATTTAGAAATCAGATATAAACCTCACCATACCCATCCGCCAAGTACTCTGGAGTGAAATGGTGCACATATTCGCCAGAACACTAATGAGCCAACAGATTAGAACTTCTTAAATCCATCAAACAAGCTGGTCGGTTTTGCCTGCTTCATATCATACATAATATTTTCTCTGAAGAATTTTGCGAAACTTTTATCCCAGTAGTGGCTATCGTTTGAGCAATTTTACGCGCACAGAAAGCAATTGTCAATATTATTCAGCTACTGCCCTGCCAACGTTCAAATTCGTCCTCATTCATTGGTACATGGCACACCGCACTTCGTTCGAATAGTAGAATCACTTGATGATAGAGGCCTTATCCTATCGGATATCTTGCTGGTTACACTTCATGTCATGCTTTCTTCGAAATATTCCCAGTATTCATTAAATCAACGGCCTCTTTAACGCTTATATTAAGAACACGCGACCACATGAAATCGAACTACTACAAATATTTCTCATCATTAACTATGATTACTTCGGTTTTTCTTATTACCTTGAAGTACGTAGTACAGGGGGGGAGAAAAGTTTGCGGGACGCGAGTTCTTGGAAAAACATTATTGTATCTCCACCTCGCTACCCAGTCGCCTGATATTGTATGAAGGTACTAAAGGCCTAAGTGCTCCTTTCTCTGGTAACAATATCAGGCGACTGGGCACCGAGGTGGAGCTACAATAAACGTTTTTCCAAGAACTCGCGTCCCGCAATTTTTTGTCCACCCGTGTACAAATAGGGGCGTTTCAGTTGCACCGGTCTTTGCACATGCACATTAAGGTTACTGGAATATAAGGTAGAAAACTCTTTTCCATAAAAACCCCGCATATACCAGAGTTATATACTAGTAAGGTGGGATGTTGAGCCAGTCGAGTCTGATTTATGGCGAAAATTAGCTCGAGAAAAAAAACGACCAAAGGAAGGGGCCAGTTACATAAACTCCCATTATATAGGAACGTGTGTCACAGCTAGTGAGCTCGTTTGTCTAACGCGTTAATATAACTCTTGCATTGTATTTATTTTTCAGCAGTCTTGAACGCGTAAACTTCCACCACTGTTTATTGAAAAATCAACAGCCTAAAGCCAGGCTTCAGAGGAATTCTAAAGATCGACATCAATACTGAGATTTCTCTAGCCATCATCGGAGACACTGTCAGTAAAGTACAAATGCAGGAGATGCAGCGCTACTGAGAACACTACGTAGCGGATTTAGCATGTATTTCAAAAACTAACTTGCTATGAAACGCGTATAACGGAATTCAGTACCCCGACTCCCGATTGTGGCTTTCGACACACTTACGAGGAGACGGCCTAGAGTGGCCTGTTGCAGTTGTGACGTGATTTTCGAATGGAATTCCTAACCAACAGTATTCTGTGACATCTCTAACGCTGTTAGCAGAGTAGTTATCGGAAAAACTTCCGATGCACCAGGGGTGTCTTTCAGAAGAAATACAAACCTCACAGACAACTAAGTGCACACTAGGATTACAATTCCTTTTGACAAGCCTCCGTAACCATTTTCTTTAGGTGTTGTGTTGGATTTTATCTCGCATAGGCAACTAATGCTATCAATGCCAAGCATCTGACATGAGTGTGAGTTAACCATGTCGCATAATTATGTGAGTATTGAGTAGCATTCATCATGTACGCGGAGACCTAAAGTTTAAGCTGTTGTGCGGTCACAATGCACTTAAACTTGTAAAATGCAGCCTGCTGAATTCTGCTCTTGAGGAAGAGCCTATGGAGGAACACTGTCTACAGTGTTACCGGTGCCCTTGCTTCGTGGTGGCAGGTTTGACGTCTGCCTAGAGCAGCTGATGTATGTTGCGTAAAATAAAGAGCAAAGACCTGCCGGAGAAGAATATCCTAGTGTTTGACATAGGATCAATGGCTTCGGGTGTGGACCTTAGGCAGCCCTCCTCTCTACGTTCGTCGTTACTTCGACTTAGCCTAGGCTCAAAGAAAGCACTGCGAATTGAAATCTTGTAGGAAACCTTCATCAATATTTTAGCTGTCCAGCTTAGTAAAATAGTGAAAGGTCTTAAGGAATCATGCTTGATATTTCTTAAAGCCCCTAGTATAATAGAACAATTCTTATAGCCTCTACAAATTTTTGTTACTGCCCTTTTTTTAGATTCCACGGCCTATTTCATCATGCTGTAGTAAGGAAGCAGAAAGCCGAAGTTTTAGGTGAAATATTTTTTTTTGACCTGTGGATATTCGCTGTGTAGGATGGGTACTGGGATGGTTAGAGGTACTGGGCGCCGGCGGTAGACAGAGACACAGGCCTCGTAGACACAGAGGTCGAGCACCACGAGCACACACCCAAAGCGATGGCAATGCCGCTCAACACAACGGTCAGAAGTTCGTCGTCGTCTTCGCCTGAACAGGAACTTCTTCGTCGTTACATCTGTAATGATTTTCGCTTTGGAGACCAACACTGACAATATTCGTACTCCTAACTAAAATAGGTAACGCTAGGTAACTGGAAAAAGCAACCCTATTTTCACGGCACCTTCCGCTCTCGCAATAACCAGCTGTGCATTGCTGTTGTATGTTCCCGCAGTCTGCACACTGGAGCTCGATCCCCGAAACCTCCTCAGTACTGGCGGGAGGACAGAAAGCCTGCTAAAAGCATCTTATTTTTTGTCTTGGCTGCCGGCTAAAGAAGCTAGCTGGGAAAATAAAATTGTCTTTCGTTCTGGACGCAGGCACTCCTCGCTTTCCGCATGGCCCACATCTCAGTCGGCGACAGCGGCACCAAGAAGGCATTAAAGGTGGGTTTAACCATATCAGGGCCCTAGTTATAGTGTTCATTGCATTTCGTTTACTGCAGAAACATATCGACGAGAAACTGTTCAAGGACGATCCTGGAAATGACGCCACCCTTGATATATTTTCCCCGGTAAGAACCGCCTTCTACAGTACAGCAATGCCAATTTTAGATGAACAACCGCTTAGGAGACTGCCCGACTTACTGCAAATAAAACGGTTTTTTTTTTTCAGCATGTCAGCTTCGGAACATACCGCAACAGGTGGTGATTATTTAACGGTGACAAATTAGAACGTTCGCAAGCAACACCTTGTCTAAAGGCGCAATCGATATCTCAAGTGCAATAGGTCTAGGTTACTGCGGACATCCTTCTGACATCATGCATTCTCCAGACTATGGAGTTTCAGTTAAACTAGAAGCAATCAACCTTTCGATGGCCGAGAACCGATCGGTGCCTTGCGTCGAAGGTGGCCGACCTTTTTATCTTCAGGTATTAATGACGGAAAAAAGTCGGCATAGACACTAAAAACTCCATACTTCTGAGAAGGCGTAAGATCGCCCGCTGACCTTTTAACGCAATCGCCGAGCGACGTGATGCAAGTCGCTGCCAGGCAGCTGGCAAATCTCCCGCGGCATGTCTCTACGTAGCCGCCTTCGCGATGCCGCCGCACCCTTTCTGATCTGCGCGCTAAATTTGTGAAGGCAGTCGCCGCCGTACCACGGACTGCGCTCCGCCTTACGGGTAGCACGGGTTAGCTAGGGAGCTTATGCCCATATGTACACAACTTGTTTTTCTCTACTTAATATTGATGGATCGCTAGGAGTCTTCTTACCACTCCTGCTGCACACACACTCAAGGGGTAACACGGCTTACACCTTCGAAATGTTTGTTAGCGACATGCATATAAGTACAAGTTATAGTGCAGAACTTTTAGCTTTCAAGTCGCACTCGCTCGTCGTCTAGTACTCCTCTCCAGTCCAGCGTTCTAGGAGCGCAGCGCCACTGTCGCGGACCCTCCCCTTGGGCACGCGCTTATGCTCATTCTTCTTATCTGTATTCTTCGTATGCTCATTCTTTATTCTTGTGCTCACGCCATAGCCTGCATCAGTACCGGGCAAACTACCCATCCCCCCCGCGTACGGTTCCTCATTCCACTCGTCTCGCCATACCTTATTCCTTGTGTGAATCACCTTGAGGTTACGCAATTATTCGCTCTCCCTATGCCATCTCCATTCATAAATTCACGTTGTAGTGACGGCAATCCTGCAGTCAGGAAGAGAGCAACAGAACTTGGAAACGAAGCTATTTGGGCTGACTTGCGCCCGCAAAAGAACTGAATCACTCGGCGGCGGCGTAAGCAACAAACGTGCTCGTCATTCGTGCAACTACGAATGCCCGCTGCTCGCGGCATCCTTCAATTTAAAGCCGGCAAGGAAACTTCGAGATAACAGGTCGAGATCATCTAGAGTAATCAAGAAACACGTAGATAAAGCTTGGCATGGCTGTGATCAATTGAGATTAGTCCGGTCGCTTCTCGCGTCACGAATAAAAATGATAACACCCCTTTCCTGCGGCCTTGCCCGAACGAACGGACACTGCAATGATACGTGGCATTACCCCCCTCCCAAAGAAGCATCGTCTCGATGCTTTAAAATGAAAATAAACACGGAGAATGGAAACTTCGAGTCCTTTAGCGTTCATAATACAGCTTCAGGCGTACGACATGTACGACTTAAGGGCGTGTGCGGCGTAGCTGAGATGTTGTCGTGCCGTCGGAGATGACTTCATAGTCGAGGTCACCGATGCGACGGAGAACCCTGTACGGGCGAAAGTAGCGTCGCAGCAACTTTTGACTCAATCCACGGCGGCGAACTGGCGTCCATATCCAAACATGATCACCTGGCTTGTAATGCGTGTCTCGACGGCGCAGATTCTAGCGTCGGGCGTCGGTGTGCTGCTGGTCTTGAATGCAAAGCCGCGCAAGTCTTCGGGCTTCCTCGGCGCGATGAAGGTAGGCGGCGAAGTCGAGGTTGTCTTCGTCGGTAACGTGCGAGAGCATTGCGTCGAGTGTTGTCGTGGGCTTCCTGCCGTATACCAGATGGAATTTGGTAAACCTCGTTGTCTCCTGGACGGCAGTATTATAGGCGAAGATAACGTAGGGCAGAATGGAGTCCCACGTCTCGTGTTCGGCGTCGATGTACATGGAGAGCATGTCTGCGATGGTCTTGTTCAGACGCTCTGTGAGTCCGTTGGTTTGTGGATTATACGTAGTTGTCCTCCGATGGCTTGTCTGGCTGTAGTTTGAAATGGCTTGCGTCAGCTCCGCTGTAAATGCCGTTCCTCTGTCTGTGATGAGCACTTCGGGGGCGCCGTGTCGCAGGAGAATTAGTTCGACAAAAAATATTGCGACTTCTGTTGCGGTACCACTATGCAACGCTTTTGCTTCGGCGTAGCGGGTCATGTAGTCGGTGGCCACGGTGATCCACTTGTTACCTGATGATGAAGTCGGAAAGGGGCCGAGGAGGTCCATTTGCTGAAAGGGCTTAGTTGGCGGTGGTATGGGGTTCAGGAGACCGGCTGGTCTATTCGGAGGCGTTTTGCGTCGCTGACACTCACGGCACGTTTTCACGTAATGATGAGCCGACTGCAGGGCATCTCGGGATTGCACGAGCAATCCCGAGATGCCCTGCAGTCGGCTCATCATGACATTCCTGCATAATTTCTTGCCCGAGATTTTTCGGCACGACAAGAAGATGCACTGTCCTGTTGGGCGCGAAGTTCTTCTTCAGGAGGACATTATTGTCAAAGACGAAGGACGACAGTTGGCGCTTGAACCCTTGGGGAGGCGATGCGGTCTTGCCTTTCAGATAATTAACTAGGCTTTGCAACTTTTTTTGTGATTATGTGACACCTCATGAATATAAGGCATCACCTCAGGTTTGGGCTTTGCGCGTTCAGTTGCAGCCACGTTTCGTCGAGGGCGAAACTTCTTCGGGAGGGTTTCGGCTACTGCCGAGAGGACCGAGCAAGGGAAGCCTGCGGCGATGGTGAGCGCGGTTGCAAAAAGCAACATGAAGAAGCCTTCGTCAAATGTGCTTTAGGAGTGGTTTACAAGATCCCCCTGTCCTGTGGAAAGTGCTGTATTGGGCAGACAGGGCGTTGTATCAATGACCTTTGAAGGGAGCATGCTCAAAATTTGATCAATCAAGATGAGCTTGCGAATCTTGTTTCGCACGTAATGGGGTGCAGCTGCGCGCCACGGTTCAAAGAAGCAAAGGTTTTAGGCAGGAGTAAAAGCACAACATCAAGTGTCATTTTGGAGGCCTTTCATATTCATAAAAAGTCTAGCCAGTGCATCAGCGACCCTTCCATAAGTTTGTACTCAGCTGAGCGTAAGTTTTTGGACAACGTCATATAACGTCATGTAACTTCCTGGCCCGTGTCTTTTTCGTCTGTCGATTCTCGAAATGTTTTGGTCATATCCCCTCCTTATCTTTCCTTTGTCATTTTCATGATCAGAGTTATCTTTCTTATCTGGTTCCCTCGCTTTCGTCACTGACATAATGTGAGCTTAGATAAGTGTGAGCCATCTAAAACTGTTAAAGTAGCCTGGAGCCGCCCGATTGTGCGCATGCGTGTGAAGACTATAAATGTGTTTCTTGCATATATCAATAAATCAGTTGTTAGTAGCGCTCTGTGTGTGTCGCTTCCTTTCTCTGTGTTCGTCTTTCGCGCTGAACCAAGTTTCAACACTCTTTCTCGGGGGTCGAATAGTTGGCCTCGGCTTTCGACAGTGAGCGGCTAGCGTACGCGATAACTTTCTCCTGTCTTCCATTTTTCTGAACGAGGACCGCTCCTAAGCAGACACTGCTTGCATCGGTATCGATTTCGGTTTCGGCGTTTTCATCAAAGTTCCCGAGCAAAGGAGTGGACTGTAAGCGCCCTTTGAAAGGTTCCGCTTGCGGCGTTTCCCATTTAAAAGGCACGTCAGCCTTGGTAAGTTGGGTCAAAGGTTCAGCGATGCACGAAAAGTTGTTCACGAATCGCCGGTAATAAGTGCACAATCCAAGGAATCTGTGTATAGCTTTCTTGTCATTAGGCTGTGGAAACTCTGCGATCGCAGCCGTCTTTGAGGGTCTGGGCGAACTCCATCCTTGCTTACGTCGTGACCAAGGAACAGCAGCTCCTCGTAGGCGAAGTGGCACTTCTCTGATTTCAGTGTTAGTCCTGAAGTCTTGATTGTTTCCAGCGCTATCTGAAGCCTTCTAGATGGTCTTCAAAGCTTGAGAAGTCAACAACGCCATCTAAGTAGACTAGACAAATCTGCCACTTCAAGCCTGCGAGCACCGTATCCATTACTCGCTGGAACGTCGCTGGGGCAGAGCAGAGGCCGCATGGCATCACCTTAAACTAGAAGAGTCCGTCTGGTGTGATGAACGCAGTCTTCTCGCGATCTCTTTCGTCGATTTCAATTTGCCAGTAGCCGCTCTTCAGGTCCATCGATGAGAAGTACATAGCGTTGCATAGCCGATCCAATGTGTCGTCGATGCGGTGGAGGGGGTAGATATCCTTCTTCGTAATGCTATTCAGGCGGCGTTAATCGACGCAGAAGCGAAGGGTGCCGTCTTTCTTTTTCACTAGGACAACTGGTGCTGCCCAGGGGCTCCTGGATGGCTGGATGACGTCGTCATGTAGCATTTCCTCTACTTGCTTGCGGATAGCTTTGCGTTCTATCGGCGATACGCGGTAGGGGATCTGCCCCAGTGGTCGGGCGTGTTCGTCTGTGACAATGCGGTGCTTGGCAAGCCGGGTTCGTCGCACATTCGATGCTGATGAGAAGCAATCGCTGTACCTTTGAAGAAGACTGCGTATTTGGCCTTGTCTGGTCCGGGGTAATGCAGGGTTGATGTCGAACGTGGGTTGATGGCCTTGGTGAGAGGGTTCTGCTGGTTGGTCGGGGAGGGCAAATATGTCTCTGATGTCTGGCAGCCCGTCGAGAAAGGCAACCGTAGTACCTTTGTTTAGATGCCGGTATTCTTCGGTGAAGTTGGTTAGCAGCACCTGGCCTTGCCCATTTCGGATTTCGGCGACTCCCCTTGCGACGCCCAATCCTCGATCCAGGAGTAATTGGGTGTTCCCCTCGATGACGCCTTCGGCATTTTCATGTCTCCAGTAATTATGCAGGCGAGGTCATTTGGTCGGGGTGGCACGATCAATGCTTCGTCGAGGACGTTTAAGGCAACGTGGTGAGTGGCGCTCGTCGGAACAGGTGTTGCTTTGTCCGTAGAAAGCTTGATGGACTTAGATCGAAGGTCGATCATCGCTCGATATTCATTCAGCAAGTCCACTCCCAAAATAACGTCTCGCGAGCATTGCTGTAGGATCAGGAATGTTGTCGCATAGGTTCTCCCATTTACAGTAATTCTCGCGTTGCAGCGTCCTGACGGCGTAATCAGGTTGCCACCTGCGGTGCGGATCAGCGGGCCATCCCAAGTTGTTACTTTCCTGAGTCAGACAGCGAATGGCCCGCTCATGACGGAGTAGTCAGCTGCCGTGTCGACCAAGGCAGTAACCGCGTGACCGTCGACCGTAACTTCAAGGTACCTTGCTCGCGTTTTTGTATTGCACGTTGTCTTTGGTGTCCGATCTCGGATTCGTTGGGTAGTGAGGCTGCGGTGGGCGTACTCCGACGTTACTTCTATGGGCAGAGGTAAAGGCGTCAAGTATGGCCGCGTGGTCGTCGTCGTAGGTGTCGTCGGAGTTGTCGTTGGAGTTGTCGTCGGTGGAGGATCTTTGTCCTTGCGCTTAAAAGCAACCTCACCTCCAGAGGCTGCTTTATTCTGTTTAACCTTCGGGGGCTGGGGGAGCGTCCACGCACAGAGTAGCCTCGGTTAGGAGATACAGAGCGTGGTGTCGATGGCGACGGGGAACGTGATAGGCGGCTTGGCGGTGAGCATTCTTCCCGACGCAAAAACTCCGCGATTTCGTCTGGTCGCTGGCCGGGTCGGGGTCGTGGGGCGTCGTAAGAAACCCCACGGATGCCCATTCTCCTGTATGGGCAGTACCGGAGAATGTGACCGGCTTCGCCGCAGTGGAAGCATAGTGGGAGGCGCTGGTCGGGAGTTCTCCACTCGTCGCATTTCCTTGGCTGCACGCGTCGCTCGTAGGACGGGTGGGTTTGGGCGAGTGGGCGGCGGTCCAACGCAGCTGGCTGAGGGCGATAGGGGCTTGGGTCCCGTCGTCGAGGTGCAGGACGGCGCACTGCTGCGGCGTAAGTCATGGCTGGAGGCTCTAGAGGCTGGTTGGTGGTCGGTGTCACACCCAAGGCCTGTTGCACCTCGTCCCGGATGACGTCGGTGAGCGAAGTGAGCTGCGGCTGCATTCCTGTTGGCAGCAGTCGTCGGAGCTCTTCTCGCACAATTTCACGTATAACCTCGCGCAGGTTATCGTTGTTAGCGTTGTCCATGCAGCTTGCTGACAAAAAGCGCTGCTGACGGTCATACTAACGGGCTCTGGCATCAAGGGTTTTTTCCATCGTGGATGCCTCTTCGACGAATTCCGCGATGGTTTTGGGTGGGTTCCGTACGAGGCCCGCAAAGAGTTGCCCTTTAACTCCTCGCATAAGTAGCTTGACCTTTCCATCTTCCTTCATGTTCGAGTCGGCACGCCGGAAGCGACGCTCAATCTCCTCAATGTACTTTGCAACGGTCTAGTTTGGATGTTGTATGCGAGACTGTAGCACCTGCTGGGCTCTCTCCTTTCGCACGACGTTCGTGAAGATCTTCAGAAGCTGCTCCTTGAAGGTTTCTCAGTTCGTGAGGCTAGGTTCCTCATTCTCAAACCAGATTCTTGCTGCTCCCTCCAAGGCGAAGAAGACGTACCTATGTTTCGTAGCTTCATCCCAGTTGTTGAAGACAGCCACACGGTCGAACTGTTCCAGCCATTCTTAGGGGTCGGCGCCAGGCGAAGCGTCGAAGGTTGGTGGCACCCGGGGCTGCTGAAGAATGATTGGAGTCGTCGCCTGGGGCAGGCTCATGGTGGACTTTGCTACTGGCTTTCGCTTCCGGGTAGGGTCCGGCAGAATCCCGAACTCAGGTGCGTCCGCTAGCAGACGTCGGCTTGCGCGGTGGACTGGACTCAGGCCCTGCGGTGAATGGCTCAGAGGGCTGGCGTCTCGACTATTAGGGGGTGTCCTGAACATACAAGGCTACCCAGCACCTCCACCAGATGTCACGTTGTAGTGACGGCAATCCAGCAATCAGGAAGAGAGCAACAGAACTTGGAAACGAAGCTATTTATTTTGGCTGACTTGCGCCCGCAAAAGAACTGAATCACTCGGCGGCGGCGTAAAAACGTGCTCGTCAGTCGTCGAACTACGAATGCCCGCTGCTCGCGGTATCCTTCAATTTAAAGCCGGCAAGTTGGGGAGGAGGGATAACCGCAAACTTGACAGGACTGAAGATCGAGAAGAGGACAGGACGCTCGTCCTGTCCTCTTCTCGATCTTCAGTCCTGTCAAGTTTGCGGTTATCCCTCCTCCCCAACATGTCTGACCAACTGGCCCAAAACTTCCCCTTGTTGAACCTTATTTCTCCTACATTGGGCTCTTTTTTGTGTCACTATAAAAACAAAATACCGCTCGTCCTGTCCTCTTCTCGATCTTCAGTCCTGTCAAGTTTGCGGTTATCCCTCCTCCCCAACATGTCTGACCAACTGGCCCAAAGCTTCCCCTTGTTGAAGCCGGCAAGGAAACTTGGAGATAACAGGTCGAGGTAATCTGGAAACACGTACATACAGCTCGGCATGCCTGTGATCAATCGAGATTAGTCCGGTCGCTTCTCGCGTCACGAACAAAAATGATAACACCCCTTTCCTGCGGCCTTGCGCGAACGAACGGACACTGCAATGATACGTGGCAATATTTCAACCACGCTATAGGTTGTTTCGGTGGCAGCCACTTTCCGGCGGTGTGCGCTACTTTCTTCTCCTTGCGTGTCCCTACTGGCAGATATGCTGCCTTTGCACTTTCCTTCCTTCTTGCGTAATTTCCCCTTCCACGGCAAGTAACCTCCGATATATATCGCGCTAACCAGCCTCTTGTGTTGCGCATTCCTATCCTCTCGCAATGACTTTCTCTTTGAATTGTAACTACCAGCTGTATAACTGCTCCGCTAACCGATCGGTTGCGCGCTACGACTGCAATGCCTGAAACTTGTGAAACGGGCCGTTAGAGCTGTCGCTGTAAAACATACAATTAATATACACAAGCCCTCCTTGACCAACATTCTTGCTCCAAATTGAGGGCAAAGTCTGTGACAGTATCTTCATTTCTGGGAACTTACTGGTCTTCAGTAAGGTCGTGATGTCCATTAGGAAGGCTTCTCTCTAATCTGCTGCTTTGCTTGCGTGGAACTAGGTTGTCTGTCCTCGATGTCGTCTACATCGATGTCACAGCTAACCATCTGCGTTAGAAACCATCATTGAATCCATCAATGACTAGAGAGGAAGTGCTGACCTTAGGTATAAAAATTCACAACTGATGAGTGTTATGATGGTGAGATTTGCAGCGTTAGCTACATCGCTGCTTTGCAAGCGCAGATTAGAGTCATGAACTAATGAACATGAACAGTGAACAGTAATGAAGTCATGAATAGTGCAGGGTTTCGACTTTGGAAAGCTTCATTTAAGTTTGTTTGCAAACAGTAGTAGGCAATTACCGCGCAAAAGCGAGGAAGCTGTTTCTTTAGCAAATGAACAAAATTGTTTCAATTAATAAATTATATTGAAATTAAAGACCCATGAGCCGTAGTTATAATTCTGACTGTCTAGTTTAAGAGGAGAGAGAAAAAATTGGCGGGGTTAAGCTTTGGTTAAACCCGGTAGGATGTGAAAGCAAAAGCGCAGCTCCTCCAACTGAAGGAGCGCAGTGCGCCACGCCTACAGGTCACGCCTGGCTACCGGCCGCCGCTGCGCGACGACTCAAAGCATATTCCGTAATTTTTTTATAGTTTGTTTTTTGTGTTGTTGCTACTGAGAGAGAGAAAACATAATTTACAGCTGGTATAACGTCACAGCGGCAGCAGCGCCACAGGTGCGCAGCGCGGCAAACACACACCGTAACTGCAGCCGGGCTCTCTGAAGGAGGGAGTTTGTCGCCCACAATTTACAGCTGGTATGACGTCACAGCGGCGGTAGCGTCACAGGTGCGCGGCGCGGCGTAACTGCTGCCGGGATATCTGAAGGAGCGAGTTTGTCGCCCATATTCACTCCGCTAAAGGTCAAACGTAACTGCAGCCGGGTCACGCTAAGGCTTTAAAGTGCGAGTAGTATTGCCTTCGCAATAAAATTAATGTGGAAAATGAAGTTGGGCTACGCTGTGTCTCTGGACCGCTGCGCCGAAACGTTCATATTTCTTTTCGTCATAAAGTCGACAGCATGATCACCGCTGGGAGCTGCGATGTCGGATTCGGTCATGATGGCAGGACCTTTCAGTCTCCCGAGCTTCAGATAGCGGGCTATACCTTCGGGTGAGGATCAGTAGGGCATCCAAAAAGCATGTGGAAATTTGTGGCGTGAAGGTCACCGCCCAAAGGGCCTGTAGGATAGCTTCCACGATAGTGACACAGGAGCTGATAGGATGAGAAAGAGCCATTTAGAGCAGATATCCGCCTACTGGTCTGTCTGAAGAAGCGCACTGCTCCGACGGTTGTTCTTGCAGGCTCTGCCCAAGGAAAAGCTTCAGGCATTTCTGGGGGCCGGCTACGAAACTGTCAAACTGGTGCGAACGTTCGGGGCACAAAAGAAGCTAACATGGAAGGAACCGTAAGTGTGCCAGTCTCTATTTTTCAGCGCCCTCGAAATTTGCAGCGCGCACAGCCGGAGCAAACTGGCATCTCAATAGTTAGCCTGAACTTTCAGCGAAGGGCTTTAACTCTTGCCTCGGAAGAAAGTAGAAGTGCGTACGCAGTTCCATATGAAACTGAGCGGTGCCGTAGTGGAGGGCTCTCGATAAGCTTCGAAGAATCAATGTTTTCTAACGCACAATAAACGGAGCTCCAAAGCATTCTATTCCCTTGATGTCCATACAATGATTAATATGCCAGCTATTAAAAAGTGCACCTTTCTAATCGCAAGTACCTAAGTCGCGAGTACCTTTCAAAGACCGCGGCAGCTTTGACCAGTGGCATGTAAGACAGCCACATATTTCACCAGTCGCAATCAATAAGTCCTGTTCGGTGAAGGCCGGTACGGGTGTATATTAAACCCGAAGACATCTTCCTTTTATTTGCAACACTTGCTTTGTAATATTTATGCCAGTTATCAGCATCATTATAAGCCTAATTAAGTCCACTGCAGGACAAAGGCCTCTTCAATATCACTCCAAGTTATGATGTCCTAAGCATCTACAATTGTTATTACCTCCCGACATTACCAGAAAGTATTTCCCTTTGTCGAAGCTTGGGCCATTCTGCAAGCATTATGGAACAAGCTGAGTGAGATGCATATGTGAAGATGCTACTAAAATTTCCGAGGACAATATGGCAAATAAAGTGTTGAGAGGCGAAAGCTGAGGACACTATGCCGTGACGACTTACGTTGAATGTAACGTCACACCGTTCCCGTGGCTATATCGATAACCAAATTGTACATCTTTCGGGGATCTTAAGTGTTAATTACGCTTAATTACACATTTGTCCATCTAATTTGGCGCAAATGTCGTGTTTTCCCGACTATTCTGTGACAGTTTTCACTATGCCGTAAGGACTTCTGGTGGATGTGACGTCACACCGTTCCTACGGCTATATCAACGTCTTAGAATGGAAAGTTGGGCGAGTTGGTATACGTTCATTTTGGGTGAAAAAAACAGCGCGAAAGGGACGGAAGACAAAGATGAAGGAAACCACACGGTTTCCTTCATCTTTGTCTTCCGTCCCTTTCGCGCTGTTTTTTCCACCGAAAATGATATCAACGTCTGCGTTATTTCGATGCAATTTTGACATTCTTGATTATAATTAAATAACTAATTACTCTACAGTCATCATACGTGGCTTCTAGGTTCATTTTTTCTATCTGTATCTGAAGCAAGCATTAGTTTTCTCTTATTTGTTCAGTACGCGATTTAACACGTTGCCGAAGGTGTGAAACCTTTTGCTAACGGACGACAGTATGAGTCCTTTAAGGATTTCGCCTTAATATATTGTTACTCCCGTTAAATCACAACGTACAAAGCCTCCCCGGTTCAACAGGCCAGGAACACGCGGCACAGCTGCATGTTCGTAGCAAAAAACAGTACAGCGGATGCATAGATATTTTCATCTATAGCGAAAGCAATCAAACTTCACTGACGTAAGGTATTAAGAGGTCTGCGTTGGGAATGGCTGGTGATAGAAGGCAATCTGGATTTCCTGATGACGTTGCCTTGGCAAGTAACACAGGTGGAGGATTGGAGAGCATATTTGAGGAAGTAGCGCAGAAAAAAACTGATGGGCCTGAATACAATTTGCACAAAACTAAGCAATGCTTGAGATTCTCGGAACGAAAAATCGTTCTTGGATAGGCATCAATCGTTTGAAGTGGGGTGCGAATGCATGTACTTAGGGCACATAATGGCATCAGATCCGGATAACGACAGTGAAGTGTAAGAATACGTCGCTGCCTCATTTCACTCCCTGCCATGGTATACTTGAAAAAAAAAACGGAGACTAAGGTGATTGGCCTGTGCTTTTTAAAGTCCTTGACGTAAGTTTTCTTGTGGATTGAGATCAATTCAGCACTGTTCCAACACTCTGATGATCACGAAGTATGAGGGTTGCGTATACACGGTGGCAAGTTTTTTGCGACAAAGGCCCCACCGCAAATCTGGAGTTACTTGATCCTGATTTGCCTCTTTTCCCCTTTTTATTGGTTGCATAGATTTTCTCGCTTCCCCCTTTGCTAGCTAGCCTAGCAGTGGTGTTCGGAGAAATAACGTATAATTAATGGGCTGTCAAGATAGGAGGAAAGGAGCATTTAAGTGTTAAGCGGGCGGACGTATGCTTTGCGGTAATTTTTTACAGGATTCGCAGAAACTGTATGTGGGATTCCCGATTAGTTAGGATAGAGCTGGCAAATAGACGAGTTCTACAGCAATAACCAGAGGATCACTGTTACCGTAGTGAAGATAAATGTACACGCAAATGTGCGGCTGTAGGGGCCCATGCACTTGCATCCAGTCCTGATATCCCGGTAGTTGGCAGGTTTCATGAACAGAAGCAAATCGCAATGAGTTGAGTAAAAAGCGCCACATGGTACTGACGCTGACTTGATTGCAATGCTAGACGAGAAGCAGGCAGGCCACCAGGGAGTCGGGTCTTTGGCATCCGTTTTATGAATCGCAACGGGCAGTTATTTAACTCAAGAACTGAAATTCTTCTGCATTAATGAATACTTTCGTCAGTCAGCGGCATAATCAGAAGTGGCTTTGCAGAAGCCAGAACTGAGCAAATAAAAGTGAAAGACTTCGTATCGTGCAAGAATCCTGGCATAGGGGTGCTGTGCTGTGTGGAGTTTAGAGGCGCATGAGCATCTACGGGTATCATGCACCAACTAAGGGTATAGAAAATTCCTTTGTGTAGGATTTGGTAGAATAGGTTTTAGGCAATGGAGGTGTAGAGGCCCTAAAATTTAATGTTACTGCATAGTGATAGCACAGGAGCGAAATATTTCAAATATATAAAAGTACAAACTTGCAACAGGGTCAGCTTACCTTATCAAGCTTCTTGGCTCTGCAAAGATCTCGAGGCTCCCGGCAAACCAAATAAGGACCTCAGACTTCTAAGGAATGGCAAGGTGTCTGAGGTGTATCAAGTGAAGCACATCATCTTCAGTAGCAGGATCCTGATTGCGCGCACTGCACGACAAATGCTTATTCGATATCCCTCCAGTTAACACTGTCCTGTGCGACCGGCGTCCACCCCATCCCGGCACTCTCCTTAATATCAAGTGCTTAAATAACTTTCTGCCGCACCCTGCTACAATTCCGTTCGATTCCTTTCACGCGAAAGTTTCGTCTCTTGTTGCCTTTTATTCCGATACGATTCGGGACCCGGCCCAGTTAAGTTTTCTCCTTGAGCTCCGGCAGTATTATGTAGTCTATGAGGTCACCAAGTACCGGATTAATTGTATTTATAATGTGAAGACCTGTGAATATGCTTATGAAGTTTGTTCAAATAATATTCATCATGAGATTGACGTTTTCTATTTTTCCTTCTGCCTTCACTTCACTTCACTTTCACTTCACTTTATTTTCCTTAAAGACCCTTTCCAGGGTGTTACATAAGGGGTGGGGTTTACAAAATGCAGGAATCAACAGTGCTTGAAAATGATGATGAACATGTTATGGCAGCAATATTATGGGGAAGGCCGTTCCAGTCAGCTGCTGCACGAAAAAAAAATGAGTTGGCAAAAACAGTGGTACGGCCACGTGGACGCAAAACTTGAAGAGAATGACCGATGCGATGGGACCTGCGTTGTGGAAGTGCGCAAATGTATGGTTCTTGTTTTAGTGGTGAATAAAAGAACTTGTGAAACAGGACAAGACTGGCTATGCGACGGCGACTAGAAAGATTAGCTAGACCTGACTGAGATTTGAGGGATGATATGCTCACGTCGTACGAGTATGAGGAGTGAATGAATCTGATAGCCCTGTTTTGAACAGCTTCGATAGCGTGTGTTAAATATTCTTGATGAGGGCTCCAGATGGGTGATGCGTATTCAAGTTTAGTTCTAACGAATGAGATGTACGCTTGTAGTCTTACGTGTTGTGGGGCTTCCCGTAGGTGACGTTTTAAGAAACCTAGTGTTTTATTAGCAGATGATATCAGGTTAGTCACGTGCAAACGCCAAGATAAATCATTAGAAATGGTGACTCCTAAGTATTTATATGACTGGACGAGGTCAACTGGGTTATTGTAAACTGTGTATTTGAAAACAAGAGGATTTCGACGGCGGTGAAAGGACATGCACTTGCATTTGTTAGAGTTGAGCATCATCATCCACTGGGAGCACCAGTCTTGCACATGGCGCAGGTCTGCCTGAAGGGATTCTTGGTCAGAATGGTTAGTGACTGAGCGATAAATGACGCAATCATCGGCGAACAAGCGGATGTGACAAGAGACATACTGGGGTAAATCATTAATGTATATGAGGAATAACAAAGGACCGAGAACAGAACCCTGTGGGACGCCAGAGGTTACAGGAAGCGGGTTGGAAAGTTGGTTATTAATGACGACGGACTGAGAGCGATGCGTGAGGAAAGCTTTAATCCATGCAATTATGTTCGGATGTAGGTTCAGCTGGGAGAGTTTAAGAAGCAAGCGTTGATGAGGTACTTTGTCGAATGCCTTAGCGAAATCTAAGAAAATGGAGTCAGTTTGCAGGTTAGTATCAAGGTTGGCGTGAATATCATGTAGAAAAATGGCTAGTTGTGTTTCGCAGGAGAACCCCTTGCGAAATACATGCTGTGATGGATGGAAGAAATTATTTGAATCCAAAAATTGCATGATTTGAGAGTAAATGACATGTTCCATGATTTTGCACGGTACACTTGTTAATGAAATGGGGCGATAATTAAGAGGTGAATCAGTACTACCTGATTTGTGGAAGGGAACGACCTTCCCCACTTCCCAGTCGTCTGGAATGGTACCTTCGGAGAGTGATTGCGAGAACAATGAACAAAAAATGCTGCAACAGACTGATTTAGTGTTTTTCAGGACCTTTGAATTGATTTCATCTATGCCGGAGGCCGAGGAATTGTTAATTTTGTCGATTATGCACGAAATTCCATTACTGTTCAAACAATGTAACTTTCGGCACTGAAGAGAGATGCGCACATTTGAAATCCTGATGTTTCTCCCCAATTCCTTTCTATCAGTGGGATTCCTGCGTAAACATCTGGTTTTGAACCGGGATTAGAAGAGTCCGTAAAGCTACTGTATTTCTATCGCGTGCAAGGAATTCTTTTACGATCTGTTGTCGTCGAGTTTGCGTTTTGCGGAGCTGCGTAAGAGTGAAATCGCAGATTTCAGGAAAATTGCACCATGGTGGTAGTGGATCGCGTCTTTGGGACAGGTCAGGTAATGTGGCCTGTGTATCGAGATTCTGGCACATCTCTGAATCCCAAGACCAGTGGCCTGTAGCTTGAGGTCTGTTGTTGAATAGTATTTGAGAAGGACAACTCATGACTACAATGTGGTAGTGACCTCACTTTAAGGATATGTTCTCAAGTGAGAGCAGTTCTAATTTCAAATGGTGGTCCATTTGTTTGTTCACAGAGGTGGACTATGGAAGATGTCCTGTATACATTGCACTGAAGGCGCAGGCCTGAGTTTTGCATTATATCTAATTTTGTTATGTGCGATGATCTTGCTGAGCCGTACAGAACGCGCCAATACTCTCAGAAGAATGGTACCAAAAAGGGATAAAAATGCAGAATACATCTTCTGTCAGACCCCGAGAGCTTACGTGGGAGCACTTCAAGTAGGTTCAGATATTGAGAGGCTTTATTTTTCAGCTTCTTCAAGTGCGGTAGGGATGCGAGTTTCCTTTCAAAGTTTGCGGGAAAAAATAGATGTTCTTATTTTATTGGAATAAAGGGTTCACTAAAGTGTAGTGTGGCATTATTCTGCAATGCTCGTTTGAGCAAAAAACAACATCTACTGTTTTTTGCAAAAATTTAAACTGATTTCTATCTGCTCAACTTGCTGAACTGTTTAATATAGGCTGTATCTGTCTCTCATAGGATGATAAGCTGGAGCAGGTGCACGCAATTAGAAGCTCATAGACATACACGGAATACATCATGGAATTTGGAATTATTTGTTTCCATGGTTTTTACGTTTTAAGGCGGTCAAGATGGTCACTTATTGAAGATGCTCTTTTAAATCCATACTGGTGGACGTCCCGAAGCTAGCAGGATTCGAGGATAAACAGTCGCCTAATATTGACTACACTTTTGAAAAAGTTTGCAAAACAAGTTGCGACAGCTATCGACGTAAAAAGGGGGTTGGAGGTTTATCATGTTTGAGGAGTGGCAAAATAGCTGCTTTTTTCAAGCCTCCGGGATATTTCCCAGCATTGTATTGTAAAAGATCTGCAGAGTGCCTCTACGGCCGGTACTGAGTGATGGGCCAGCATTTCATTATATATCTCTACAAGGCCGGGTTCACTCTGTTTAGCGGCGTACAGTACTCTGTGCATTTCTTGGAGTGTAATTGTGGATTTCTTGAAGCGTGATTGGGTTATGGCAAATCCGTTTCTACTGCTATTTGTTCAATGAGTGTTTCTTGGCTGTATTCTTGAGCTATAATTAAAAGTGACGTGTTTAGTGTGAGGAACTGTAAACTGCACGATATGTTCTGTTAGTATATCTGCCTGGTCATGAATTCTTCTTTGGGTATTAGGGCTCTTCAGAAAAGGAATTGTGAATTGGAAGAAGGTTTCATTTAGTTTGCGAACTTGTTCCCACAATTCTTTAGATGTGACTGTAATATTTATGGATTAGGTAAAGTTCTGCCAGGCAGTTTTCTCAGCATTGCGACATGTATGCCGTGATTTTGCTCTGGTCTTTTATCATTTGTAAGTATTTCCTGTGTTGAGTATTGTCGAAAAATTCCTCAGCCTTTATTATGTCCAGTTTTTGTTTCTCGACGATGTTGTCTATGTCAAAATTTCTGGTTTTGCGTGAAAATTTATTAGGACGGCGTAAGCGCTCGGCGCGTGGCAGCTGAAATTGAAGGCTGTGAATATTCCATTGAGTTTGTGGTCGCTGACAATGGAAGAAAATATTTTACCACGGCTGGTATTTTCTCCAAACAGTGACCAGCCGGATCAGTGCAGCTTTGAATGGCGAGGTTTACTTGGAATGATTGATGGTGGGGATCAAAAGTTAATTACCACACGAAGGTGATTCCTTGTGGCTTGTGATGACCATCTCATTTAAAATCAGTAAAGAACAGATAGTGAGCTACAAACAGGCCTGTGCGGCTCATTCTTACAGAGCTTGGAGAGCAGTACGTGGAGTTCCCTCTATTGAGCAGGCAGACGTGACTCTACACACGGAGGTTCTAAAATACGACTCTAGTGCCCGTTTCCTCACTTCCCCAAATACCAGCAGGGGATTGATTTCCCCAGCTACCCGTTATGGCTCTGGCAGACGTTCTGAATGTGCTTCTAAAGGGTGGAACCACGTGTACAGAACATATTGCGATTGTTTCAAAGCGAAGGATGGCGACTGCAACAGCTCCACACTTGGTATGCAGTTTGATTTCGCGAGCTGCAGTGCCCTTCCTAACCACGATAGAAGCACCTCCAGAGCACCTACACTCTTCCTCAAGGTAGCAACGAAAGGCTATATACTTTTCAGAATGTTTATGTGCTGTCGTCCTAAACTGGTATAAAACAAAAAAACACCGTGAAAGTTAGTTAATAGAATCTGTTACATCACTGTAGCTTCTTTATAAGACCGCTACAGTTTTACTGGATTAAAATTGCCATTTTCTTTGTTTTTGTTTGAAAGGTTTATCAGAAAACTGTTTGTCTTCTAGGGGGTCTGTTATTCTGGGCCTTACTTTGGTACAACTCTCGAGTGAGCTGCGCTACCCTAGTGGGACGGACGTGCTAGGGGCTATATCCATCACCTCTAAGGAGGCGGTCGAAGCGCACGAGGAAAGCGCGCATATGCAGGTTTTGAAGCCTGCCTGGAGGGGCAGCTATCCGTAGACTCAAGGGACGGCCAAACCATCTTAGGGGATGAGAAGGCAGCTTTCGCTGTTGTCGCATTTGGACAGCGCCGCTGGTGACCCGGCAAACCGGGCCCTGGGCAAGAGGTGGATCGCAGTGTGACAAAGGCGATGCATTAGAAAGTGAAAATCTTTTCGGTGAATCTTTGAATGAAATACTGTCCTTTGTGTTCAGTGTTATTATTCCGCTTTCCATCTTCCATGATGGGCAAGACGTGGTATAAGCAGGTTGTTCGACTGCGTAGTTTGTGCAGTGCGGAGACGCTTCTGAGTTCTCTGATTTGTCTTATCTTTTGATGCACATTTAGCGCATGTTTGGCGGCCGCAGCATCTATGGGAGCCAAGGCCAAACCCCACGGCAATTAAAACACTTACGGGGACTTGGAATGTAGGTATGGTCGCATATTCCATCATAGTCAACTTCAATAGATTCATGGAGGGTGCTGCAGAGGAAAATGAGTAGAAGGTACTTGCTATTTTTCTGTAATCTTTTCGCGTTTTATCCGGTGTACGTTTTCGACATTCTTTCAGTGTGGCCCTATGGCATGGCTTTTCTGTGAGCTGGAGAAAATCTGTGACATTACGTGGCATACTGTATACAAGGATGGGTGCGCGATGTAAAGAATGTGCCCGGTGGATCCAAAATTTGGGAGTTCTGCATGATGCGTGCTAACTTTGAATTCGGCGATAGGTCACCACTTCCTAGTTTTGTTACCTCGCAAGCGAGGCCCAAGGCATCCCTCAGAGTCTTTCAGGCTACAAATAAGGATATCTTTCTGTCTGGTTGCTGCGTTATTTCACTGTGAATCACATGGTATTTTTGAAACGTTTCTCGTTTTCACGTGATTAACTGAGCTGTTACTTCGGTTTGTCATTTTTTGGGAGAGCGATCGCTTTGTGGAAAAAGGAGAGTCACAAATATATGTATCGTTCGGCCATGGGGCCAGCCCAGTAAGAGAACGGGACAAGAACTTGCTAGGAAGTCCTGCCCCGCACCAGCTGTATCCGACTACTATAACCAGATAGGGGCTAACTCAGGGTAGCTACTCCGCACAAGCTTAACTCCAGCCGCCAGAAAATCAAGGAATGACCAAGGAGGCGGAGAGGATAAAAAAGTTGTGAGAAAGGGATAGGGAATTGAAAGATGGAGAGTCTCGACAGCCAATTTCTCCCTGTCGGGTAAGCCGGCATGCGTCGCTTACAAACATTTGGGGCCAAATTGGTGCGTTGCCTCCACCAAGGGGCAGTAAAAGTCCAAGCACTCGGTATCTGCTCAACCACCAGGATTCTTTTTTCCGGAGTCGGCGGTGCCACGCATGGGTAAGTGTGGGTGCACAGGTCCGTGGTGACGCACTGCTCATCAGCATCATCAGCATCACTGCGCGTGCTTGGGAAACCGTGGAATCACAACTCACCACAATCTGCTTCCTGCAGATGCCCCTGCAGTGCGACCTAGTGGAGGAGAGGAAAGTGCAAACATTTTTGACGGGAAGGTGACATGTTTTCGCTTGACTTTCATTAGAACAAAGTATACTTGAATTTTAAGAAATGGGCAGTCCGCATAAACATTTTTGCGGAACACTTCAAGCTGCCGAGGAACAATCCAGTGCTAGAAACCAGGCTTCAGGGAGAATTGAAAATTCTCTTTTTTCTCTCGTTATTTCTTTACGAAAACTTCTAGCAGAAAGACAATTACCATTTATTTACATTACGTGTGGAGAACGTATAACATTACAGCGGCGAGGGCACTTTGGCCACCTCTGGGCTCGAACATGAAACCTAAAAAGATCCCGACTCACAAGGCTGCAGACTCCTGTAGACACGCATATTATGGTTGGTTTAAAAGTCGACTCCTGACCGATTCCTTACGCAAGTTACCATTAGCAGTTCTCTTCTAGATCGCCACCAGATTTGAACGCGACCGGTCCAGAACTTGTGGGACAATACGGGGGCCCAGCATGTTTGCGGTGAAAATGCGTCACCGGGCATGATATTGTATCGTCTCCCGGGGAGTGTATGTAAGGCAAGCCAAGTATCTCGCTTGTCGAATCACTTCCTCTTTGGTCACGACCATTTCTGTCAACAGTTTCTTTGTGGCGGCATCTTTCTCGTTGAAGTTGCGCTTTCATTGTCACAGGCATCTTCATTCATGAAACCTCGGCGCTTTCTCAGGGATGGGCTCCTTATGCTTATCGCTTATAGCCCCGTCTGCCATTATTTCTGCTGATGGCAACTTACAGCAGTCTCACCCAGTGAAGCCAACTAGTGGACTTTTTAACCCGAAGTGAATATATTTTAACGTACTAAATGCGTAAATTATGTGCATGTTTAATGTAGCGTAAACAATTCCTAGGATATTTTTACTGGAATTTCTTGTATAATAAATAAACTGAGTGGTCAAAAGTTGTATTTTTGAGATATTTGTAAGAGTGTTCAAAATGTTACTCCTAGCTTAGTTAAAAAGAGTTCACACTAAAATTCGAGCCTAGGGACGAAAATGAAAAATTAATATGAAATTAACAGAATGTTCTCAACTTATTTTTCCACAGCCTTCTTTGCTAAGGGATTGAGGAAAAAAGGTTGTAATGAAACTGCTTTCCAAAAACAATAATGAACAATTCTTGCAACATTACAAATAATTACTGCAAACAAGCGTTTTACATAGAGCTACCAAAAGCCTCCGAATACGCTATCATAGTACACTCTTAATAATTACTTATGGTGTGCCGTCGGCCGCAAAAGTGGAGGATCTGCGATGCACGGAGGAGCGAAGAAAAACCGCATTGCTGCGCCACCTGCTGCCACAAAGCGCGATGTCGAGGCTCACGACACGCCTGGTGCGGCACTGCCGCGTGTGAGCGTCCGCACCCCGCACTCTGACGGCAGATTGCGCAGCAATGCATTTTTCCTTTGCTTCGCCATGCATCGCAGATCCCACAAGCTATTGCGGGCGACAGTACATCGCGTCGCAAATAGCATTTATTTCTTTAGAATACCAAACGGAATATGCTCCACAAAAGTAATATTCATGAAATCTGAAGCCCATCAGCACAGGCGCACTGCGTGAAAGTATTTTAGGACCGCTTCTTTTCTCTTTGCGCATAAATTATTTACGGACTCGAATAACGAAACCGCACATATATCGTTTCTGTTGCGCACGTGGGAGCACTTTGTTACAGTTAACTTTATAAACGTTTAAAAATTAGGCGGAGAAACATTATACCTGTTTTTAGTGTAGACGAAGGCAAATGGCCTAAGAAAGGAACAGTTACTGTGCCCGGGATGTCTGTTGGCACAGGAAGGATATAAAGAGTTGACTAAGTTTTAGAGGCGAAATTCTTAAACAATTTAATTAGGGGCCACCAGGTAAATTGAATCCATAGGAAACTTTTCAGAACCACAGGCGTACTAAGCAAACCTAAATACACGCTATTCAAACCCAGAAAACTGTTATTCTATAATTCGGCAATTCTAGCCGAGTTCATTTACGGGTATTTAGTGTGGAGAACATGTGCTAGAAAATTTAGATAAGCTATTGTTACTACAAACAGATAATAATGATTCCGATTGTTCACTTCTTTTACCATGCTACAGAGCATTTTCAAAGATGCTGAATAATTAAAATAGTCTGTATTTGAACGTCATTTAGAGTGGTCATTTTGCCAGTCTACAAGTGAGAATAAGAATTTCCAAATGATTTAGACATTTAAAAAGATAGCGATAGTTTGTTCCGACAGCCCCTAGCTCTAAATTAGAATCTATTAGTGACACTTTCCCAACGCTTTTAAATAAGTTAGACGTGAGCGGGACTGTTGAAAGAATGTGTGAATAAGTTGACAAGCTGCTGTCATCCTTGTGTGTTTTATCCTTATGTGTAGTTTCATTGTGTTCAGTGAGCTATTTTTTTTCTTGTTCGTTTGTTTTTGAAAAGCGTTCGCGCATTTCCTTCACTTTTACTCCGATCTGCATTTATACTTGCTACCGGCTGCCGTGGTGGCTCAGTGGTTATGCTGCTCGGCTGCTGGTCCGAAAGGTGCGGGTTCGATCCCGGCCGCGGCGGTCGAATTTCGATGGACGCGAAATTCTAGACGCCCGTGTACTGTGCGATGTCATTACACGTTAAAGAGCCCCTGGTGGTCAAAATTTCCGGAGCCCTTCATTACGGCGTCTCTCATAGCATCGAAACCCCATAAACCAACCAACCTATACTTGTGACCTGCAAATCCCTGAAAACGAGATTTATTTATCCCTCTACACTGTACACGGTCGGCCAATTCTAGCCTGAACAGTGCTTCAGGCAGCCGGCACTCCGCGCAGTAGCTCTGTCTGGCGTCTGAGGAACTAGCGCGCAGGCGCAGTGGAAACAATAGGTGTGGCTTTCGGCGCGTGGTATGCTACAGAGCGCCAGCACTGCAGGATTGAGCTCGCCTTGCTGTGAAGTTCCTTTTCGCATTGAGCGCGCAAAGCGCCCGGGTGATACAGTTTCCCGTACAAAAAGCTTAGAAACACAGCAATCCCGCGTTCTTGACAGCTGCATCCACGGGGGGCAAAGGCTTATTGTTTCTTCTTGCAATCAACACGTAATAAAAGGCTGATACGGAGAAAAACTTCGTCCAAGTGGGAGTTCAAGCTGTTTGTTTACTCGGAGTCTACCACAATTACTTAGCTGCAAAACTCTATAATCTATTCTCTCAATACTCTATAATAGCCGTGTACAATGTAGCAGTGGACGACCGTATAAATGTGCATTTGTGAACAGCTTGTAACCATGATTTCATTTATTTGCATAATGACCGCACGTGGTAATTCAACTAAAAATATGGAACTGACTGTATGTGAAACCCAATGCTAACGAAAGATGGGCAGTCACCCCGTTAAGCTCCTTTGGCGGAATCTTTTTGCAGCTGTCTCCGTCCTTTGCAAAAAACGACAGAGAAAAAAATTCATTTGATTCATGTGGCAGTTGTAGTTTTCCAGAGAAAGTTTAATTCTGGCTGATCTTAACTGGAGGATATTTATTTCTTTCAATTAAATATAATGACTTCATTCGCACTGATGAGCTCATTCTAGCATCAACAGCTCATGTCCCATAGAAACTGAAAAAAAAGGCATTTCACATAATAATCAGAGGTGGTTTCCCATTCGCATACTGCTTTTTCATTTTCGGCATTGAACAGAATTCGTGCGTAGTAAATAAATTTTCATGAGCTTATGATTAATTGGACACGTATTCTTCTCTGTCGTATAACAGGAAAGCCACCGCAGTGCTAGTAGCCACTAACGCCGTCAGCAGCACTCTGAAGCTGAAGACACCCGACGGTTTCAATGTGTCCTGGCTGGACGCTTCGAAACGTAAGAATCATAACAGCTTCCTATTATGGTGGCAATGACTTAGTAGACTATTGAAGCTTTCGTATTCTTAGTATTAAACGTCAAACTGCGCCTGGTGTTGGTTGCGCAGTCGTCGTCGATACGGAACCATATGTAATTACTGCTACTTGTAGAGAAACAGATTTTCTTAAAGCCCCACGCCATAATTCTGCTGCTCCACGCTTAAAGCTGGCAGTGTAGGTTCTTTAACCTCGATTGTATTGACCTGAGGAACCTTCTGCTGCTTTCGCCGCACAGTTCACAGCGAGGTAAAAAACACGCAGGTTTGACGAAAATTGTGCTCAAAAAGAGAAGTGTCACGAATTTTCGATTTCCCTGCGGCATAAAAACATCGGAACTCCGTGTCTCTTAGGGCGACCTCACTGCAGCAAATCAAGTGTGCTGCCACTATTTAGGAGCTTGCGAAGGCATCCCTGCCTACCAGGTAGAAGGGATTGGCTCTTTCTCGTAATGGGTGTCCCTATTTCGGCTAGAGATGAAAACAAATGTGTGCAGCCTGTCAGATTTCCAAATGAGTGGCGTATAATAGAATCAGCCAGTGAGTGGCCGTCCTACTTGTAAGGCCAGGGTCGAGTTGTAGAACCGGCAATAGCACACCACGGGAGTCATGCAGCCATTCAAAACAGGTCGTAAGGGGGCACAGTGTGGAGTGCGCATTGGGCCAGTACGCACTAAGGGAGGCTACGGAAACCTCACTAAGGAAGGCAAAGAAAAGCTCGGAAATTATGGCTGACTTAGCAGCACTGCCACTGATGGACCGCGGCAGATATCGGTGGCTCAGTGGTTATGGTGCTCGGCTGCTTACCCAAAAGACGCGGGTTCGATACCGGCCGCGGCGGCTGGAATTTCTTTGGAGGAGAAATTCTTGAGGCCCGTGTACTGTGCGATGTCAGTGCACGTTAAAGAACCCCAGGTGGTCGAAATTTCCGGAGCCCTTCACTACGGCGTCTCTCATAGCCTGAGTCGCTTTGGGACGTTAAACCCCATAAACCATAAACCTGATATAAGGCCACTCGCGGTAGGGCGTACAAAGGCTAATATTTAGCTCGCAGCGTCCTCTGCACTCATCGTACGTTTCCACTCGAAACCGACAGCTGTCATGATCGAATGGTCGTGCAGAGAAGTTGTTAAAAGAGGACTGCAGTTGTTGGTAGCCTTAGTGCTAGTCCGCACGACCAGCCCGGACCAGTCGGCTGCGCACCCACTAGCAAGCCACTTGGTCGACTCCGTCCGAAACTCCAACAGCCAATGCCAATCGAAAGCGCAGAGGACGGATGGCGGCACGTAGCGTGTAACAACAGAGTACTGAGCGAATACTTTATACAGCAGCCACATGTCCTGCGTCAACACGTGCTCAGCGGTGCCCAAGTGCTTTCGCAGGAGACACGCTCGCGTCAAGAGAGATGTTCGAAAGGCGGAGAACATGTCTGTCTGCTCGTTATCTCCTAGTCGAGCTGTGAGCCAACAAACGACACCTTTGGCGATGCCTGAAAGAGTGATTCTGCAAGGCAGCTTCCTAACCCTATTTCCTCCGTTTTCAGGCTTGCCTTGTCGTTATTATGCCTCAATATGCCTTCATCGCATCATTGGAGCGTCTGACTCCCGAGTTGCTAACTTTCTATATATTACGTATTATATTTTCCGGTGGTTGACGATTCCCGCGGAATGGAAAAAAAATACTACGTGAGCTGCCCGCTTGCGCACCGCAATTGCAGTGATCTGAGACGTTCCACCTTCCAACAAGCAGATGATTTAATCGGGTAGGCTACCGCTTAAAAGGTGACAGAGCAGCGCCACAGGCACTGGCTGTGCGATTTAAGCCAGGGCAAGCGATAATGTCTGCGTGGAATTGTGCTATCATTAACCGCTGCGAGCGAAGCATACTGCTGGGGTAAATCGCACAGCCAGAGCCTGTCGCTGTCCTGTCGCTGTCCTGTCGCATTTTAATCGGTAGCACACCCGTTTAAATCTTCTATTCGTTTATCGAGTGCGCATTTTAGAGCACTGCAATCCTTTTGTGCAAGCGGGTATATCACGGTTTTTTGTATTTCAAAGGCATCTCCAGTGAGCGGAATAAACTGATGTGTAATGTTAGAAAATCAAGAACTGTTGGGTCTAACCTTTTGTGGACCGCTCTAGAACTGTCTATTTGAAATGTTTTGTCGAACTTCATTGCTTGCCAGTTTGGTTAATTAATGTCTACTAATTGCGCAATTAATATGAATGCAAAATTATTGTGACTTGCTCCAGCAATTTGAGTTCGGTCGCGTCGTCTCAGAGTGCCTCGTTAATTTTTTAAACCATGGACAAAGTTAGCTGGCTACCCACTATAATAAGACCAACAAATTGGATAACACAAACGACGATACACTTTTCGTGTATCGTATATTTGAGACTGAATATACAAAAAATGCACAAGGTGACTCAGAGTGAAAATTAAAGAAATGAGTAAGCTACGAGGAAACAGGGCCGCCAGCAACGGCCATACACTCGGTAGGTAAAATGTGCCCTCATGGGCAAGGTTTCTTTTCTACCGGTGCTCTGCGTAGATCTCCTGTGGTCGAAGATATTCCGGACACCGCTGTTCTCGCGCCAATGTCTTTCATCCTCTCACTCCCTCCTTCCTCCTTTGACTCACAGCGCAGTTAAGTAGTTCACCTATTATTAAGACGTGCGTCAGAATGAAGCCGGCAGTCATCGAAACTAGGGTGAACGGGGTGAAAACTATGAAGGTTAGGTTACATGCAACATAAACACCTTCGGAAGCAGAGATGGGACAGCCGACACCCCAGCTCAAAGGGCAAAGCATGCTAGGAGAAATTCTCAGGTTCAGGATTCGGATCTCAGTAGCGACGCGTGGTTGTTCGTCTTCCACAATGTAACCAATTATCTTTGACCCTCATGGCACATTAATACTTTTCTGTTGATTAACACTGCAAATTAAAAAGATAGCAACAATTCTCTGCGCATTCCTCAGATTCGTTGACTATTGGTGTCCTTCTTATGAGTCTCATTACGAGCGCCACATTTCCCGCCCTTTTTCTCTTAAACAAATGTACACACATTTGCTGCACCTTTCATCTTCTTGTAGGCAACTTCATTTGTAATTTTAAGCCACTAGCGTGGTCGGCTAGTGGCTACTGAGCGTGAGGACACGACGTAGTACCTGCGGCAGCAGTAGTGATTTCATGGCACAAACGCAGAAGCCGTCGCTGTACTATGCTATGGCACTGCCGGATAATGAAGCGCAGCCTGCAGAAACAATTCAGCAACCATCCACTATGGTGCCTATTGCTTTCTATCTTCTTTTACATCGTTCTCATGCATATCCTCACAAGGGATTCGTCACAGATGCATTTCGGGTGTCCACCAATTATTGAGACAGCTACGGCACCCCTTCTTGTTTTCGGAGCCAATTTTTAAATTTCTCCATATAGCCCCTAAGCAGGGCATAGAATAATGATTCGAGCACAAAACAGAGTAAAAGAAGAGAAACCGGCGGAGTAGAGGGGTGTGGGATAATTTCAATTGTCCGGCTTTATTTAACATACAACACACAGGAGGCGGGTGCTTTTGCCCTTAGATAGAAACACAGACAGACAGACAGACAGACAGACAGACAGACAGACAGACAGACAGACAGACAGACGGACGGACGGACGGACGGACGGACGGACGGACGGACGGACGGACGGACGGACGGACGGACGGACGGACGGACGGACGGACGGACGGACGGACGGACGGACGGACGGACGGACGGACGGACGGACGGACGGACGGACGGACGGACGGACGGACGGACGGACGGACGGACAGACAGACAGACAGACAGACAGACAGACAGACAGACAGACAGACAGACAGACAGACAGACAGACAGACAGACAGACAGACAGACAGACAGACAGACAGACAGACAGACAGACAGACAGACAGACAGACAGACAGACAGACAGACAGACAGACAGACAGACAGACAGCCAGACAGCCAGACAGCCAGACAGCCAGACAGACAGACAGACAGACAGACAGACAGACAGACAGACAGACCATAGTAGAGAGAGGGTGCGGTAGATGGTCCTTGGCGATCACAAAATGAACAAAGGAGGGGAAAACCTCAGGTTGCTAGAGCCAACGTTTCGACAAGGGGACTTGTCTTCGTCTGGGCAAAGCGTTCATCATCGGCAGGGATTAAATAGGGCCTTCGCTCCGAGGCGGAAGGCCCCGGGGGTGGGGAAGGAAAGTGGTGTGGGAGGGGATGCGTGTCAGGAAGGGGAGGGAGGTGAATCATGATTCGTTAGGCTGCAATAGTGGAACAACTAATATCCGGGGGGTGTATAATGAACAAAAGGCTTTGAAGGGGCTGCGACGGGGGAAGGGGATGAGGCGCTGGGTGAACCTGCAAAACTCAGATAAAAGGATTAGTCAGCGTGGTACAGGGAAATGAGAACAAGGAAAAAAAAAGGCTGGCACTGGAAGGAGAAAGAAGGGGGCATTTCCATGGAAGGAGAACGCAGGGGGGGGGGGGGGGGAAATGGCTCGTGTTCAGAGAAAGCCAAAAAGTGGGGGCGGAGGGGGTAACAGGAGTGTCATGGTTTCCGAGAACTGGTAGCAGGGGATTAGGAGAAAAAAAAAGGTGAACAAAGGGAGAGGGTGACAAGGCCGGAAATGGGGTGGAAGATATGACGTGGGAAGGGTGCAAGGAGCGACAGTATACTTAAGTGAGGTTCTAGGAAATAGTCTGACCACGTGCAAGACATTTGTTAATTTAAAATTATGCTGACCCTGGAATGTACCTGAGAGATTCCAGGTTTCCTCTGGACATGTTAATCCCTGTTGGTTGCAGTGTTTTAAATTTGTGGATTAGGAATGCTTTTCTGTATTTTCTGTCCCTAGTCGATTTGAAGCCTGACTGAAGAATGAACAATTTGAGTTCGTCGAATTTGTGATGGCGTTGATTAAAATGGGTCGACACTGCCTTCTGTTCATTCCGTGTTGTGTCAGCCCGGTGCCCGTTTAATCTGGCACTCATTGTTTGTCCGGTTTCTCCGATATATTGTTTCTGGCCGTAGGAGCACTAGAGCATGTAGATAATATTGGACGATGTGCAGTCAAAACTGGTCTTTATATCGAAACTGAAATCGCTTGCCGTACTTTTAACCGTAGTGTCCCTTTATAAATGTTTGCATGTCTTGCATCTAGGTCGAGAGCATATCTTCCACCCCATTTCCGGCCTTGTCACCCTCTCCCTTTGTTCACCTTTTTTTTTCTCCTAATCCCCTGCTACCAGTTCTCGGAAACCATGACACTCAGTTACCCCCTCCGCCCCCACTTTTTGGCTTTCTCTGAACACGAGCCATTCCCCCCCCCTGCATTGTCCTTCCTTGGAAATGCCCCCCTTCCTTTCTCCTTCCAGTGCCAGCCTTTTTTTTTCCTTGTTCTCATTTCCCTGTACCACGCTGACTAATCCTTTTATCTGAGTTTTGCAGGTTCACCCAGCGCCTCACCCCTTCCCCCGTCGCAGCCCCTTCAAAGCCTTTTGTTCATTATACACCCCCCGGATATAAGTTGTTCCACTATTGCAGCCTAACGAATCATGATTCACCTCTCTCCCCTTCCTGACACGCATCCCCTCCCACACCACTTTCCTTCCCCACCCCCGGGGCCTTCCTCCTCGGAGCGAAGGCCCTATTTAATCCCTGCCGATGATGAACGCTTTGCCCAGACGAAGAAAAGTCCCCTTGTCGAAACGTTGGCTCTAGCAACCTAAGGTTTTCCCCTCCCTTGTTCATTTTGTGATAGACAGACAGACAGACAGAGTTTCGTTTCGTAGACATTCTCGCTGTGTTCCTGTTCGCCGGACTTCAGTCACCACTACGTTAGACAGACAGACAGACAGGCAGACAGACAGGCAGGCAGACAGACAGGCAGACAGACAGGCAGACAGACAGGCAGACAGACAGGCAGACAGGCAGGCAGACAGGCAGGCAGGCAGGCAGACAGGCAGACAGGCAGGCAGGCAGACAGGCAGGCAGGCAGGCAGGCAGGCAGGCAGGCAGGCAGGCAGGCAGACAGGCAGACAGGCAGACAGGCAGACAGGCAGGCAGACAGGCAGGCAGACAGGCAGACAGACAGACAGGCAGGCAGGCAGGCAGGCAGACAGGCAGACAGGCAGGCAGGCAGGCAGACAGGCAGGCAGGCAGACAGGCAGACAGGCAGACAGGCAGGCAGGCAGGCAGGCAGGCAGGCAGGCAGGCGGGCAGGCGGGCAGGCGGGCAGGCAGACAGGCAGGCAGACAGGCAGACAGACAGACAGACAGACAGACAGACAGACAGACAGACAGACAGACAGGCAGGCAGGCAGGCAGGCAGGCAGGCAGGCAGACAGGCAGGCAGGCAGGCAGGCAGGCAGGCAGGCAGGCAGACAGGCAGACAGGCAGGCAGGCAGGCAGGCAGGCAGGCAGGCAGGCGGGCAGGCGGGCAGGCGGGCAGCGGGCAGGCGGGCAGGCGGGCAGGCGGGCAGGCGGGCAGGCGGGCAGAGTTTCGTTTCGTAGACATTCTCGCTGTGTTCCTGTTCGCCGGACTTCAGTCACCACTACGTGACATCTGGTGGAGGTGCTAACGGATTTCCCTGTCGCCCTCACCCCTGGGAGCCGTCAGAGCAGCCCGAGCCGTCTCGAAGAAGATCACGCGAAAGCCGCCGGCGCCGTCCCCCCCGAAGGCGAAGGGCGAAGCAGCCGTCGTCTCCAGAGGTGTCCACCAGAATTCGGACTGCTCCCGGACCGCACACGAGCGAAAAAGGGCCCATCAACTTTGACTTCAGCCATGGCTACGACACCAGCCACCGTTATTTTACACCAGCCCCGACTGCCGCCCACGTTCCACGCTTCACCGGGCGAGGATCATGAGGAATGGCTGGAACAATTTGAGCGTGTCGCCGTGTTCCACAGTTGGGACGACCAGACTAAAATGAGCAATATTTTCTTCGCCTTGGAAGGACCAGCGAGAATATGGTTCGAGAACAACGAAGATTCTCTAGCGACGTGGGAATTATTCAAACGGGAGTTCCTGAGGGCCTTCACGAGCATCATCAGGAAAGAAAGAGCTCAGCTGCTTCTCCAGTCACGCATCCAACACCCGAACAAGTCCGTGACCGCATACCTAGAAGATATGAAACGCCTTTTTCGAAGAGTCGACCCTAACATGACAGAAGATAAGAAAGTGGAGCTTCTGATGCGTGGTGCTAAAGAGGCACTTTTTGGCGGTCTCAACCGGAATCCACCGACCACGGTTGCGGAATTCACCACTGAAGCAGCCGCCATTGGGAGAACCTTGGAAGCACGAGCCCGTCATTTTACTCGACAGCCCCAAGTGACCTCGACTGCCCTCTCGGCTGGCACAGCATTCGGAGGCAACCTGCGGGTTGTTATCCGCGAAATTGTACGAGAAGAGCTGCGTCGCCTGCTACCATCTTCCAACCAGCCTCAAGTCGCGACTCTTGAGGAAATCGTCCGTGAAGAAGTGCAGCATGCGCTGGGCACCCCGTCATCGTCGCCTCCTGCTGAAGCTCCAGCCTTAACCTGAGCCGCTGCACTACGCAGTCCTCAGCCTCAGCGCGAGAGCCGAAGTCCGCCTCTTCGACGTGAACCAGCTGTTCCCGAACGCCACCTCCCTGCCCCCGCCCGCCCAGCCTACGACCGACGCCCAAGCCCCAGGAAGTGCGACGCCTGGAGGACTTCCGATAACCGCCCTCTGTGCTTTCATTGCGGCGAAGCCGCTCATGTACTTCGCCACTGCCCGTACAGACGCATCGGCCTGCGTGGTTTTGCCATCGACGCCCCACGACCATTCCCCGGCCAGCGACCACGGGAAATCGACGACTACCTGCACAGAGGTTAGTACGTGTCGTCAAGCCGTCTTTCCCGCTCGCCGTCTCCGTCCACCCCACGTTTTGCATCACCCGGTCGCAGCTACGACGCGGCCGTCCGAGGAAGGTCCCCTAGCCCGCGTGGGGGAAACTAAACAAAGCAACCTGTGGAGGTCAGGTTGCTTGCCGAGGAAACGACGAAGATCCTCCAGCGACCACGCCGTTTGAAGACGCCGCACCTACTACGCCGACGACGCATGCAACAACAGCCTCGACCACGACGCGATCCGCCTTCAAAACGACGCCGTCATCAGGAAAAGCTTCTACCACACGCCCCACCTACAATTCACATATCCGACGAAGCCGTGACCCGACGCCGAAGACGACATGCAACGCCAGAGCCAGGACATCCGACTTAGAAGTCGTTATCGACGGCCGAAAAATTACCGCTCTAGTCGACACAGGAGCCCATTATTCGGTGATGAACGGACCGTTCGCTGCGCAGCTGAGGAAAGTAACGACCGCTTGGGACGGCCCACAATTCGCACCGCAGGGTGCCATCTCATTACGCCATCAGGACGATGCACAGCGCGAGTGACTCTCAAGGGACATCTATCCCGCGACCTTCGTAGTGCTACGGCAATGTTCCCACGAAGTGATCTTGGGCATGGATTTCCTTAATGAGCATCAGGCGATCATCGACCTGCGATCCAAGATGATCACACTTTCCACGGACGAGGCCATCCCGTCGATGAGAATTCCAGAACATCACGTTGCGCTCAGTGTCCTGGAGGAACAAGTGAGTGTCCCACCCCGCTCAAGCGTCATCATCATCGTAGGCGCCACGGAAGCGAGTGACACTGAAGCCATTATCGAGGGGAACATGCAGTTGCTTCTCGACCGAGGAATCGGCATCGCAAGAGGAATCGCACATTTCCGCAAAGGACAAGCCGAAGTACTGCTGACTAACTTCAGTGAAGAATACCGGCATGTTAACAGAGGAACGACGATTGTTTTCCTCGACGAAATATCCGACGTACGAGACTTTGCGCTCTCCGACCCATCCGTAGAAGATTCTTCTGACCAAGAGACCTCGCCCACTTTCGACGTAAACCCAGCCCTGCCCCAGAACAGACAAGACCAGATCCGCAATCTCCTTCGAAGCTACAGCGAGTGCTTCTCGTCATCTCTGAAGGTCCGACAAACGCCGATTGCCAAACATCGCATTGTAACCGGCCAGCACGCCCGACCTCTCCGCCAGGGCCCCTACCGACTGTCGCCGCGAGAACGACAAGCCATCCGGGACCAAGTGGAAGAAATGCTGCGCGACAACGTTATCCAGCCTTCAAAGATCCCCTGGGCGGCACCTGTTGTTATAGTGAGCAAGAAAGACGATGCACTTCGATTCTGCGTTGATTACCGCCGCTTGAACAACATCACAAAGAAGGACGTCTACCCCCTCCCCCGCATCGACGACACACTGGATCGGCTCTGCAACGCTCAGTATTTCTAATCGATGGACCTCAAGAGCGGCTACTGGCAAATAGAGGTCGACGGGAGAGATCGCGAGAAGACCGCATTCATCACTCCACATGGCCTCTTCGAGTTCAAGGTGATGCCGTTTGGTTTCTGTTCCGCACCAGCGACATTTCAGCGAGTAATGGATACAGTGTTGGCAGGCCTGAAGTGGCAGATTTGTCTGGTATATTTAGATGACGTCGTTGTTTTCGCCTCGAACTTTGAGGAGCACCTGAAAAGGCTTCGAACAGTACTAGGCGCAATCAAATCGTCCGGGATAACCTTGAAAGCAGAGAGGCGCCACTTTGCCTATGAAGAGTTGCTTTTTCTAGGCCACATTGTTAGCAAGGAAAGAGTACGCCCGGACCCGCAGGAAACAGCTGCTATCGCAAAAACCGCCACCGGCCCATAAGAAAGCTTTGCGCAGATTCCTCGGACGGTGCGCGTATTACGGACGATTTGTCAAGAACTTTTCGCGCATCGCCGAGCCACTGACCGACCTGTCAAGGACAGACGTGCCATTTAAATGGGAAGCGCCGCAAGTGGAAGCCTTCAACAAACTTCAGCGTCGTTTACAGTCCCCACCGATCCTCGCGCACTTCGATGAAAACGCCGAGACTGAAATTCATACCGACGCAAGTAGTGTGGGCCTAGGCGCTGTCCTCGTTCAGAAAATTGACGGAGTGGAGAAGGTCATCGCGTACGCTAGCCGTTCCCTGTCCAAAGCCGAAGCTAATTATTCGACAACTGAGGAGTGCCTTGAGATCATCTGGGCTACGTCGAAATTCCGCCCCTACCTGTATGGACGACCGTTCAAGGTGATCAGCGATCACCACGCACTGTGCTGGCTCGCCAGTTTGAAGGACCCCTCCGGCCGCCTCGCTCGATGGAGCCTGCGGCTCCAGGAGTTTGATGTAACCGTCGTTTACAAGTCCGGACGCAAGCACTCTGACGCCGACTGCCTGTCACGAGCCCCTGTAGATGCACCGCCGCCGGACGACGATGAGGACGCCTTCCTGGGACCCATCAGCTCCAGCTCTCTTGCACAACAGCAACATTCGGACCCCGACATATAATGCCTGATCGAATACTGGGAAGGTAGGGTTTCTTCACCCTCCGCCTCTTTCAAGCGAGGATTGTCTTCGTTCTGTTTACAGAACGATGTCCTCGTGAAGAAAAACTTTGCAGCGAACAAGACAGCCTACCTCCTTGTTGTACCTGTCAGTCTGCGCGGAGAAGTTCTACAGGCCTCACACTATGAGCCGACAGCTGGACAT